>NW_011507865.1:0-969 GCF_000495115.2 Populus euphratica | reverse complement strand
AGTCTAGAGTCACTGTGATAACAAATGAGAACAATGAGTTAATTCCCACTAGAACTGTTACTGGTTGGTGCATGTGCATTGACTGGTACCTAAGAAGTCTGGAGTCACTGTGATAACAAATGAGAACAATGAGTTAATTCCCACTAGAACTGTTACTGGTTGGCGCATGTGCATTGACTATAGGAAACTTAATTCAATGACTAGAAAAGATCATTTTCCTTTACCTTTCATGGATCAAATCCTAGAAAGAGTTGCAGGTCATGAATTTTATTGTTTCCTAGATGGCTATTCGGGTTACAACCAAATTGAAATTGCATTGGAAGATCAAGAAAAGACTACTTTCACATGTCCATTTGGTACTTTTGCATATCGAAGGATGCCTTTTGGATTATGTAATGCACCAGCCACATTTCAAAGATGCATGCTTAGTATATTTAGCGATATGGTTGAACATTTTCTTGAGATTTTCATGGATGATTTTTCTGTTTTTGGCGATTCATTTGATGATTGTTTGACTAACTTAGAAAAGGTTTTGACCAGGTGTGAAGAGAAGAATCTTGTGTTGAATTGGGAAAAATGTCATTTTATGGTAACAAACGGCATTGTACTTGGTCACATTGTTTCATCAAAAGAAATTGAGGTTGTGCTGAATTGGGAAAAATGTCATTTTATGGTAACAAACGGCATTGTACTTGGTCACATTGTTTCATCAAAAGGAATTGAGGTTGACAAATCTAAAATTGAGTTAATTGCAAACTTGTCAACACCAAAATCTCTTAAAGATGTTAGATCATTCCTAGGACATGCTGGTTTTTATAGAAGGTTCATCAAAGATTTTAGTGTGATATCTAAGCCTTTAAGCAACCTTCTAACAAAGGATACAAAGCATAAACATTACAAAAAATACAAAGAGAGAAAGCAAGAGCATGATCTTGATCTGGAAACAAAGATGCTTAAATGCATGGCAAA
>NW_011507862.1:0-969 GCF_000495115.2 Populus euphratica | reverse complement strand
AATATATTTTTTTATTTTAGATAAAAAATACATTTTTAAAGTTATAAAAATTTTAAAACATATCATATTATTTACGAATTATATCAAATTAAATTTTCAAACTTTTAATTATATATTTTGTTTGAATTTTTTTAATTTATATTCTTTAAAATTTGATTTTTATATTAATTTTTATTTTTATTTTTATGATTGTTATTTATTTTTCTCTTGTTATTTTTTTAATTGAAAATTTTTATTTATCAAATTTGATTTTCAGTCTTTTGATTGTTATTTATTTTATTTAAAATAATTTATGGAATTGTAATTATTATTATTTTAATTTCATAATTTTTTAATTTTTTAATTTGTTATATTTGATATTTATTGTTTTAATTATTATTTATTTTATTTAAAATAATTTATGAAATTAATTTTTTTAATTTTATTCTCATTCAACTTTTAATTAGTAAGATTTGTTTCTTATTATTTTAATAGGCTTCAAAAAAATTAATAAATTATTTTTCAACTCATTTTCTATACATAACTAAACATTAACATTGAAAAGTTTTTTGTAATTTATTTTTCATGATATTATCAAATATTTTTTTATATAATTTATTTTTTAAAAAATATCATTTAAAAAAAAAATACTTTGCTACAAATAAATGAATCTGAGTTTATTTCCTTCTCCTCCTCCTTCGTTTTCATTTTTTTCTTTCTAGACTTTTAGAAGCTGGTTTTTTTATATCTTTATTTTTAAATATGCTTCATGCACACACAAATAAATCCACAAATATAATTTATTTAATTTATTTTTTATTTAAATTTAATTTTTTAATTATAAAAATATATTAAAAAATAAATTATTTGTATGTATACATTTTTAAAATAAAAATATTGACTTTAAAGAAAAATGATAAATTTAAAATTATAATGGCAATAACGATTTAAAGTATTTTTTATTTAAAAATATATTAAAATATTTTTTTT
>NW_011507863.1:0-969 GCF_000495115.2 Populus euphratica | reverse complement strand
AATTACAATGTGTATAAAGATATTATAAAAATAAATAAAAATATTAATTATAACATAATTAATACCTTCAAAAAATATTTAAATATTTGATGAGACGAATCTAATAATATTAATAAAATGAGTCACATATTATGCTCGAAGGCAATCAAGATGAAAGGGGGAAAAAATTATAAACACATTTAAATTTTAATGATAATATTACTAATATATACTAATATAGTGTCAATTAAAAAAAATTCAATGCAACATCACCGATACATTATAGAATCTCCAATAATAACACCATGAATATACTGTTAATTAGGAAAAATTAACACCACCAATACAGTGCTAATTTTAAAAAATGTATATTTTATTTCACTCTCTCGGCTTTTTCTAACAGAAGCTCTGGGGCTTCTTTGATTTGGTTATCTCAAGCCATGGACTTTCTTTTTATTCATTGTGTGCCTTTAATACATTAAATCACGTTATCAAAATTAAATGTACCACATGTGTTTCCAGTGAACAAATATACCTTACCAACACAAATTAAAACTATGAGGTTTAATATGCCAATGGTGGAGTACACGTGTTTGATTAAACCAATTACCAAAATTTGAGTGATTAATTTGAGTGATTATTCCCACCATTATTGATTAATAGTTAAAAATATATTTTTATCAAGATTTTATATCATCATTTTATATTTGAAGTATCAGTAACTCCTTAACTAAAGTATATTTTATAATAATATATCTAATAATATAAGATACCTTTAATTTGTGGTAAATATTTATTTTAAATGCAGGCCTATCGCATAAATAAAAAGATTGATTGATAAGTTTAAGAACTGAAATTGAAAGAACAAAGAGATGGTCAAATATAGAAAAGAGATGTTGATGCAGTCCAAACCGGAACATTGTTCGGTAATTGAGTCATCTATGGAGCTGTAGATCTCGGATTTAGGTCTACTTTATATGGATGGAAAGG
>NW_011507864.1:787-969 GCF_000495115.2 Populus euphratica | reverse complement strand
TTATTTTTTAGGTAAAAACCGAACTGAAAATTATTACCTCTATCGGTATCATTGACATAACCAAAAGATTGATATCTTCTTCCAAGTGCAGAAGTGTCAAAATAATAAATAATCCAGCAAGATTAGGGTCAAACCACGAGGAGGTTAATTATATAAATTATAAACAACAATAATACAACAAC
>NW_011507864.1:0-668 GCF_000495115.2 Populus euphratica | reverse complement strand
AACAACAACAACAACAACAACAACAACAACAACAACAATAAATAGTAATAGTAATAAAGAAGAAGAAGTTGATGAGAACTTTGAGATGGAAGATCAATGTGAGAATCAAACAATGATAAAAATAAATATTAAGGTTAGAGGATTCACTAATAATATTTCAAACAAGTATAGTATAAACTCTTTTTATTACTCAATTGAAAACCACACACAAAGAAGGTTCCAATCGAATTATAAGTTGTTAACATGATTACATTAGTTATCTTATTCGAATAATGCCAATACTTGTAAATATTGTCAGGTATAAACTCTTATTATTCAATTGGAAACCATCTACAAAGGAGGTTCCAATCAGATTATAGATTGTTAACATGATTACATTAGTCATCTTATTCGATTAATGCTAATACTTGTAAATCTCGTCAAGCATTCATGATTATAACTTATGTTAACAACAAATCAAGTTCCTTTCATAGCACAAATGTCAGTTATACTATACGATTGAATTATGAAAGTATCAAGTATTTATTGTACCAAGTGTTATATAACACAAATCTAGACTAACTATTTAATTATTATTTAAAAGTGCATTTTTATCAAGGTTTTATATCATCATTTTGCACTTGAAGTATTAATAACTCCTTAACTAAAGCATGTTTTATAATAATATA
>NW_011507866.1:0-969 GCF_000495115.2 Populus euphratica | reverse complement strand
AATATATTAAAATAATTTAAAAACATTTAAAAAATTAATTTGAAACAAAAAAAATTTAAAGATTATTTTTAAAAAAATACTTTTAAAATATATAAAAAAAAATCAAAACTTAGAGCTAAGATGATATAATTTTAGCATTGTTCTAGCATAATTTTAAGTGTTCTTGGAACTATGGCAGTGGTTGCGGTTCAAAATATTTTTTTATTTTGAAATGTATTAAAATAATATTTTTTATTTTAAAAAAATTATTTTTAATATTAGCATATTAAAATAATCTAATATATATATATATAATTTTTAGCAAAAAAAAATCATAATTTAAGAACATATTGTTTAATTTCTTCAATTTCTGTACTCATCGTCATGGCATCTTCCCGTTCAAGTCACCACCAACTTGTTCCCATTTTTAACGAAGACAGCTATAGGTTTTGGAGTATCAAAACCAACATGTATTAGAATCTAGGTGCAGAAGGCACAAACACTGCTCCCATGAAAAGATTCCGACGTACCAACCCTAATTCATCAAGGTGCCTCGAAATGATATTTCCAAGAATTATTATAAATTTTATTTAAAAGTTAAGTTATTTTTAGTTAAATTATGTTTTTAATATATATTAGAATCTTGATAATTAAATGGTTATAAATTTAAATTTTAATATTTCTATTTATTTGATAAAAAATTTAGCACAAAAATAACATGAATTCGTACAAGTTTCAAATTTAAAGAGTTTTTATTTAAATGTATATGCTAAAAAATAATATAAATTATATATTAAAATTTCATCTAAAAATTTAAATTTTTAAATTAAATTAGCTTTTTAACAATGAAATGAGTTTAAGACGCCATTAAAATCCAGCAATAAAACTTCAGTGTTTAGTAATGCATTAAAAAAATATTTAAAAAAAAAATTAAATTATTTTTATCTTGAATTAATATATTTTTTATGTTTTTAAATTATTTTGAAATGA
>NW_011507860.1:0-969 GCF_000495115.2 Populus euphratica | reverse complement strand
TTAGTCAGCTTGCATGTGATTTTCACATGCTTCCTAAGCCCTTTTCATTTATAATTCAAAATTAAATCTAAATATGTTATAAAAAATAAATTTAATATCGAGTCATAAAAAAAAATTCTCTCTTCTTGCGTGACCAGCCTGTTTGAAAAGAAAGTAAAGAAAATTTGTTATGATTTGAGACTAAAATTGTTTTTTAAAACAACTTCTGAATTATTTTCACTTTAAATAAAAGTATTTAATGAACATCTATAAATCATATCAAAATATTTTAATTGATTATGGATCACGAATGACACATGAACTGTTGCATTTTTTAACTTCAATCAATTCCATTTAGGAAAATAATGATAAAATGAAAGGTTTAAGAATATCAAATAAATTATAAAAAAAGAAAGGCCACCCAGCCCTTTTCTAGGCTTTATTTTTTTATTTTTATCTTTTAATATTATTTTTTTTAATATTTTATTAATTTTAATTAGTTTTCATAATTTATTTTAATTTATTTTCTATGGCATTCTAGAAGTCTCAAATAAATATCTTGTCATTTGATAAACATTTAATTTTATAAAAATTTATTTTCACTATCGAATAATTAAATCATTTTTTTTATAAAAAGTTATTAAATACAATAAATTCCATGATCAGAGGAGTTACGTGTTAGACGAGTTAAATTGTGAAACTCAAGTTAATTCAATGTTTCTCTATGTAAATATTTTTTTATAAAAAAATGCTAACTCAATTTTATTTTAAAGTCAAATCTAATATTTTTTTTTAAAAAAATATTAACTCAATCAGGCCATATTAACTGAACATAATTTAATTTTTTTATATTGAAAAACCTAATATCATAGCATCCATTAATAACTTAACGCTTTAGGGTCATTAAACCCGCATTCAAAGAAACAATAAAAAGGGGTAATTAGTTCTCCATATTCCTTTTGAGAGATTCTATGCAAAATTGGCAAGAAA
>NW_011507861.1:0-969 GCF_000495115.2 Populus euphratica | reverse complement strand
TGGACTTGAAAATGGCCTTTTCAGATCTTGGGCTCCATATAAAAGTTGTAGGCCTATGTCTTACCTTTCCATCCATATACAGTAGACCTAAATCTGAGATCTATAGCTCCAGATATGACCCAATTACCGAACAGTGTTCTGGTTTGGATTGCACTGACATCTCTTTTCTAAGTTTGGCCATCTCTTTATCCTTTCAATTTCAGTTTTTAAATTCATCAATCAATCCTTTCATTTATGTGATAGGCCTGCATTTAAAATGAACATTTACCATAAATTAAAGGTATCTTATATTATTAGATATATTATTATAAAACATGTTTTAGTTAAGGAGTTATTGATACTTCAAGTGCAAAATGATGATATAAAACCTTAATAAAAATGCACTTTGAAGTACTAATTAAACAACAAGTTCAAAACTAACATCACACCAATCGATGACTACTTTCCAGATGAATCTTTACTATCTATCTATACAATGCCTTGGTTTGCTAATATTGTTAATTTTCTTGTTTCAGGACAATTGCCAACTCATTGTGATGACCCTAACTTATTCAAATATTGTCCTGATCAAATATTTCAAAGATTCATTTCCGACAATGAGGTAAGTAGTGTTATTAAACTTTGTTATTCTAAAGCATGTGGAAGTTATTTCTCGTCAAAAAAGACAGCTGCAAAAATCTTTCAAAATGGATTTTATTGGCCCACCATGTTCAAGGACACCCATGCATTCTGCAAAACTTGTGAAAAATGTCAAAAAGTTGATACTGGTCAAAAAGTTTTGTTTTATAATTCTCAACTATATGCATTTCCTAAAGAGCTAAGATTAAGATGGAGCAATCCTTATGGGGTCTGTGATATTGAGAATTCAATGAATGACAATGATTTTAAGGAAAATGGACATCGTTTGAAAGTTTACTTTGATAATTTTCCTAGTGAAAATGAATCAGATGGTTTGAATGATCTTGTAGA
>NW_011507859.1:0-970 GCF_000495115.2 Populus euphratica | reverse complement strand
AACACCCCTTCGGGCTTAATTACTTAGGTTAGGGATGCTACGAAACCAAACTTATCTACATTTTTATTATCATCATTTTTTCTTTTTCTTTTTTTTCTTTTTCTTTTTTTTCTTTTTTTTTCATGTTTTTTTTTAATTATATACAATCCCTTTCCCGTAGTTGTTACCTTTAACAAAAGAACATAAATAATGTAATAATCCAATATGCAACCCACAATCATATGTTAAAGTGTGTATGTGTAAATTAAGGTTTAAGAATACATGTTAAATAAGTATGTGAGTAGAATTAAGTGATAACAATGCGAGAGTTTGTAAATCTGAATATTTCAGGAAGTATTATAATAGACCTTGTTAAGAATGGTTACTAAGATGCGTCTCAAGAGTCACTTTAACAAAGGAGCTCCTTTACTCTGTCATCCTAGTAACAACAATTATGCACATGCTTTATGAAATGAAAAACAATTTTTTTTTTTTATCAACTACTACCCTCTCCCCCCAACCAAAACGAGACATTGTCCTCAATGTTTTAAGGTAGAAAGATAGAGTATAGAAGATATCACCTGAAATAACGAACACCGACAAACCTGAAACACACTAAAACAAAAATAAGAAATAACAAAACACAATAATAAAACCAAGCATGTGTATGTATAGGTAGTTGTGATTGTGGCTCACATCTTCCCTTGGTTTTACGTCCAAGAACGGCTTAAACGTCCTCTATGGGTCGAGGATAGGCTTCCCATCCAGTTTTCTTAAAAACTGGCAAACAGGGTCTTTTTTAGTCAGATTCCCAAGACTAAGTCGATCATGTTCTTTATGAAATAGTGGCCATAAATCATGAATTGCACGATGCACATCTTCACTAGGATGCATCTCAAGAGTCCATAGAAGATTATCTAAAGACTCCTTACTCAGGCCATCCTTAATGAATTGTATTTTATCTTCACGGTTTATAGATACCATTCCTAAA
>NW_011507858.1:0-971 GCF_000495115.2 Populus euphratica | reverse complement strand
ATATATCTTCATGTTTCGTTACGGGTTAAATTATTTTTTTAATTCAAAAAATGAATATAAATTTTTTTTTATCAATATCATTAAATTCAATTAAGTAGTTTGATTTTGAAATATATTAACTCAGTTTTTTGCCTAACTTAAGTTTTGAATTAAATCGTATGAGAGTTAATTCAAAGTGAATTATTTGATTTAATGGTTTAAAAATAACTTGGATGACTAGTAAAAACATGATATAATTTTTAAAAAAAATTTAAGATAATATTTTTTTTATATTAAAATGATGCTAAATTAGATTGACTTTGGTCATCCTGCGACATGGGTTATGAATCTTAATTGGTTTAATAACTTTGTTATTTTTATAAATTATCTTTTTTAATTTTATGATAATATTAGATATTTTCAAAATTGAGTATAAATTCTAAAAAAATATTTATTTAATATCATGTTAACTCTATAGAAAGTAAAAAAAAAAATTATAATTTTATTTTTCAATCAATTCAATATTGAATAAGAGTGAAGGAAAAAAAATAACATGAGATTTGATAGGTAAACCCACTAAACTCATAAATTGAGTAACTTAGGTTAATACATCAAATCCGCAAACTAGGTAATGGATTCCATTAGGATTAATAACATGTGTTTTTCTTCTAAATTATTATTTATTTAATTATATGATAACAAAAATAAACAATCACAAAATCAAGCATCAAACTAATAATGAGATTTTATTTTAAGACTATAATAACCTTATAGAAAACAAAACAATAAATTATAAAACTTAATTACCAATCAATTTAATATCAAGAGATAAAATTAAAAAAAATTATATATAAAAAAGTTAAATTCATCATACATGTCAATAAGTCCATAAACTTTCTATACTAAATAACATTTATTTTCAAATTTTTTTTATTAATTATATGATAAAAAATAGATGATCACATAATTAAGTTTAATTAAAAAAAAAACTC
>NW_011507855.1:827-972 GCF_000495115.2 Populus euphratica | reverse complement strand
GAAGACAGATTCGAACTTCTTTGTTGTTGCTACAATTTGGACTTGAAAATGGCCTTTTTAGATTTTGGGATCCTATGAAAGTTGTAGGCCTATGTCTTACCTTTCCATCCATATAAAGTAGACCTAAATTTGAGATCTACAGCTG
>NW_011507855.1:0-808 GCF_000495115.2 Populus euphratica | reverse complement strand
CAGATATGACCCTGTAGCTCCAGATATGACCCAATTACCGAACAGTGTTCCGGTTTGGATTGCACCGACATCTCTTTTCTAAGTTTGGCCATCTATTTGTCCTTCCAATTTTAGTTCTTAAATTCATCAATCAATCCTTTCATTTATGTGATAGGCCTGCATTTAAAATGAACATTTACCATAAATTAAAGGTATCTTATATTATTAGATATATTATTATAAAACATGCTTTAGTTAAGGAGTTATTGATACTTCAAGTGCAAAATGATGATATAAAACCTTAACAAAAATACACTTTTAAATATCAATCACACCACTCTCTACTCTGCAGGATTTTCCTCTAGGATTTGGAGGGGTTGAAGGACATGTTTATGTGCCAAAAGGAACGCTGTTTAAGTAGGTTGATATGGACCCATGCAGACTACATTGATTGCCGGTCAGTCTGGAAATGCTATATATGTTTCAAAATGATAGCTGACACGATAAAAAAATTGATGTCTTCTCCCAAGTGCAGGAGTGTCAAAGTAATAAATAACCCAACAAGACCGGGGTCAAACCACAAGGAGGTTAATTATACAAATTATAAATAACAATAATATAACAATAATAATAGTAATAACAATAACAATAATAATAATAATAATAATAACAATAAAAATAATACTAGTAGTAGTAGTAGTAGTAGTAACAATAATAATAATAATAATAATAATAATAAAGATAAAGATAAAGAAGGAGAAGAAGAAGATGATGATGAGAACTTTGAGATGAAATATTAATGTAAGGATTAAACAATGATAATAACAAA
>NW_011500683.1:69681-103001 GCF_000495115.2 Populus euphratica | reverse complement strand
CTTGGGATCCATATGAAAGTTGTAGGCCTATGTCTTACCTTTCCATCCATATAAAGTAGACCTAAATCTAAGATCTAGAGCTCCAGATATGACCCAATTACCGAATAGTGTTTCGGTTTGGATTGCACCGACATCTCTTTTCTAATTTTGGTAATCTCTTTGCCCTTGCAATTTAAGTTCTTAAAGTCATCAATCAATCCTTTCATTTATGTAATAGGCCTGCATTTAAAATGAATATTTACCACAAGTTAAAGGTATCTTATATTATTAGATATATTATTATAAAACATGCTTTAGTTAAGGAGTTATTGATACTTCAAGTGCAAAATGATGATATAAAACCATGATAAAAATGCACTTTTAAGTACTAATCACACCCCCCAACCAGCTTATTACTAGTCCCTAGTAATCAAAGCGTTAAAATAGAAAAACAATTTGCAAATTCCACAAAGCAAGGTATTCATCATTTAACTTCCATTAATCCATCCAGATAAACAAACTCTCATTAAATTTATATATCTGCTCAGTACCTCTTAACAAGATATTCATAAACCTTTCTTTTGTGCTCAATGTATCTGACACGACTAAAAGATTGATGTCTTCTCCCAAGTGCAGGAGTGTCGAAGTAATAAATAACCCGGCAAGACCAGAGTCGAACCATAGGGAGGTTAATTGTACAAATTATAAACAACAATAATACAACAATAACAATAACAATAACAACAACAACAACAACAATAATAATAATAGTAGTAGTAGTCGTAGTATTAGTAGTACTAATAATAATAATAGTAATAGTAGTAATAATAATAATAGTAATAATAAAGAAAAAGAAGGAGAAGAAGAAGATGAGAACTTTGAGATGGAATATTAATGTAACGATTAAATAATGATAATAACAAATGTCAAGGTTAAAGATTCCACTAATGGTATGTCAAACAAGTATAATATAAACTCTTATTATTCAATTGGAAACCACACATAAAGGAGGTTCCAATCAGATTATAAATTGTTAACATGATTACATTAGTCATCTTATTCAATTAATGCTAATACTTGTAAATCTCGTCAAGCATTCATGATTATAACTTATGTTAACAACAAATCAAGTTCCTTTCATAGCTCAGGTGTCGGTTATACCATACATTATGGGCTATGAAAGTGCCAAGCATTTGTTGTACCAAGTGTTATACAACATAAATCAAGATTAGTCATTTAACAAGCAAAGTATTAAAGAGTGAACAAGATAACAATTATAAAACATGTTAGTATCAAACATTAAAGTTCATATTAAGTTTACATTATTATAAATCAGCATTTGTTGTACCAACCTTTTCACCTTGACATAACTAACTTAGCTAGACATAATGAAAGAAAGCAAAATAGATAAACAAAATAAGAACATAAAAGTTAACTAAGTAATAGAAAGCAAAATATGAATTTCTGGACAATCAAGACGCCACAGAATTGCTCTTGGGCATGGAGAAAGATTCTAAAGCTCAGATCCTTCGCATGGCCAAAGATAAAGTACATCATAGGGGATGGCAGGATAACTTCTCTATGGTTTGACAATTGGCATCCTCACAGCCCGCTCGCAGATTCTTACGGCGATAGATTCAAGAAATGATCATAATAACCATTAACATTTAACAAACCTATGGGTTTATGGTGAATGTGCAGTTGAGCCCAAGAGGAAAAATGAAAGATCTCTTCCAATGTGCCTAGACCACCTAGTAAAGCAATGAAGGCATCAATATGGTTAAACATTGCATTCATTCGAGTTGACATTGTGGAGACTTGAAGTTCCTCTCCAATTGTTTTTCCAATGATGTCCCCTTGTGCCAAAGCTTCAGAGACGACCCCCAAAACTTGACTACCTCCTAAAAATGCAGCTATTGACACACCTCCCATTAACCCAAGACTGCCTCCCCCATACACTAAATGAATCTTTCTCTCAGCTAGCACCTAACCAAGATGATTGGTGATTCTAAAAACTCCTTTTCTTTCCCAAGACTAGATCCACCGAAAACACAAATATTTCTTATTTGATGACTTGAGGAACTTGCCATTTCTACACACTTCTGTATTTGTTGAATGTATGGGTTGAGTAGAAATGAAAGGAAGGAAAAGAGGGTTTTATAGATGAGGAATTAGAAAGGCAATCATAACACCTATATGTAGGCCAGCTGGAGTCTCACACACTCTCTCTCTCTCTTTATTTATTTATTTATTTACTTTTGAAAAAAGCATGTGTATGTACAGGTAGTTGTGATTGTGGCTCACATCTTCCCTTGGTTTTACGTCCAAGAACGGCTTAAACGCCCTCTATGGATCGGGGATAGGCTTCCCATCTAGTTTTCTTAAAAACTGGCAAACAGGGTCTTTTTTAGTCAGATTCATAAGACTAAGTCGATTATGTTCTTTATGAAATAGTGGCCATAAATCATGAATTGCACGATGCACATCTCTACTAGGATGCGTTTCAAGAGTCAATAGAAGATTATCTAAAGACTCCTTACTCAGGCCATCCTTAACGAATTGTATTTTATCTTCACGGTTTATAGATACCATTCCTAAAGAACGACTTTGTGTATTACAAGTCCATCTAGCACATCGATGACAGACTTCTAGTCGTTTTGCACGACGTTTCTTTGCAAAAGTGCTTTTACCTGTTCCAGGCATGTGTGAAATGAAGAAGTTAGAGGACTCACCTGACAATCAGACCTTTCCTTCAATCAACCAGCGAATATCTTTAGGAATTCCATGATTCATTAACAATCTCAATCTTGCACATCTAGCATGGTAAATTTTTGTAATCGCATTCTGAGGCATGGCCTGAAAATACTTTTTCAATTTTTCAAGATTAGTGTCCATTTTCAAATGAGAATTGGAAGAGAGATTCAAAAAATTGCACAAATATATACACATATATAAGTTATTGTGGGAAACTAAAAGAACTGACTTAAGTCACGGAGTACCGTTATCCGCCATTTAACCGGGGTGAGAGAACCTAGCAAAAATCACTAAAAAAGAAACACAAAAACAATGTGAGAAAAACAAAATAATCATTCCAACCAGTTGATTCATTTTCGCTAGGAAACTTATCAAAGTAAGCTTTCAAACGATGTCCATTTTCCTTAAAATCATTGTCATTCATTGAATTCTCAATATCACAGGCCCCATAAGAATTGTTCCATCTTGATCTTAGCTCTCTAGGGAATGCATAAAGTTAAGAATTATAAAACAAAACTTTTTGACCAGTATCAATTTTTTGATAATTTTCACAAGTTTTGCAGAATGCATGCGTGTCCTTGAACATGGTGGGCCAATAAAATCCATTTTGAAAGATTTTTGCTGCTGTCTTTTTTGACGAGAAATAACTTCCACATGCTTCAAAATGACAAAGTTTAATGACACTACTTACCTCATTGTTAGGAATGAATCTTTGAAATATTTGATCAGGACAATATTTGAATAAGTTAGGGTCATCATAATAAAAGCTCTTCACTTCGTTCAAAAACTTTTCTTTGTCTTGGGTACTCCAATCAGTTGGCAAATCTCCTAAAGCAAGAAAATTGATATTTTTATCATACCAAGGCATTGGACTAAGAGAAAGTAAGGATTCGTTAGGAAAGTAATCATCGATTGATGTGATGTCAGATGTCGAATCTGTTGTCACTGTTGACAAAAGATTCGCATCAACATTTTCTATGCGTTTGTTATCCGTGATTTCTTCCTCAGAATAAATCATTTGCAAATCTTCAGATTCATCCAACTCATTTTTACTTAAAGTAGATTCAAGTTGATCCTAAACTAATTCGTTAATATGATCTACTTCTTGTAAATCATTATCATCTCCAAGTTGCTTGCAAATATTGAAAATATTCATCTCCAATGTCATGTTTCCAAATGATAGCTTCATCAGTCCATTCCTACAATTAATCAATGCGTTAGAGGTTGCAAGAAACGGACGTCCTAAAATAACAGGAAATGAATTACATGCTTCAACAGGTTCTGTGTCCAAGACAATAAAATCCACAGGATAAATGAATTTATCGACTTGTACTAACACATCTTCAATTATTCCTCTAGGCACTTTTACAGATCTATCGGCAAGTAAAAGAGATATAGAAGTTGTTTTTAACTCACCTAGATTGAGACTTTGAAAAACTAAATATGGAAGTAAATTCACACTAGCTCCAAGATCAAGTAAGGCTCTTTCAATTTTATACTCTCCAATAAAGCAGGAAATTGTAGGACAACCAAGGTCTTTATATTTCAAAGCATTATTGTTTTGAAGAATGGCACTTACTTGTTCGGCTGGAAAGGCTTTCTTTTTCACATTCAGTTTCCTCTTCACAGTGCACAGTCTTTTCTTTGCAATTTTCAAATTCAACCCCTTCCTTACCCTCAGAGATTGACTCATCATCTTTCTCATAAGATTCAAGAGAGGGTTTTTCAATAACCTTACCACTGCGCAGAGTAGTGACTGATTTGACTTGATCCATGTGTTGGCTTTCGGAACTACTTGCATTTGCATTGTATTGCCCCTTGGGATTTTGTTGTGGTTGAGATGGAAACTTACCTTTCTCTTGGAAACTGAGAGCAGATGTTAATTTTGCAAGACAATCAATAGATTGTCTCTTGCTTTTCAATGAATACATGCAATGTTTCCTCAAGATTTCTTCTAGAAGGTGGAGCATAAGGAGGTGCATATCCATGAGAATTTTGGAAATTATGGTGTGCTTGAAATGGTGGTTGTGAAGTTTGTGCATTGTTGTTCTCACTCTTCCAACTGAAATTTAGGTGATTTCTCCAACCAGGGTTGTATGTTTGGGAGTATGGGTTGTGGTTGGCCCTTTGGAAACTGTTTAAAGCATGGGCTTGTTCATGGAGACATTCCTTCAAAGAAGGCAAGGTTGGACAATCGCTGGTTGAGTGTTCATTTGTTTCACAGATTTGACACATAATGTTTTCAACAGATTTTAATTGACCACTCCTTTTCAATTCTAGTGCCTCGACTTTTCTAGCTAAAGATGCAAACTTGGCTTGAAGGTCATGATCTTCCCTAAGGTTGTACATGCCTCCACTAGATGTGTGAGGTTGAGTTTTACTCGGTACCTCATAAGTACCCGCAATGTCCTAATTTTGAGCATTTTTAGCTAACAAGTCTAAGTACTCCATTGCTTCATCAGGGTCTTTATCTTCAAAAGTTCCATTGCACATCAATTCAACCATTTGCCTATCTTTAGGTGTTAACCCTTCATAGAAATGTGAAACCAATCTCCATGTTTCAAAACCATGATGAGAGCAAGTACTAAGCAAGTCTCGATACCTATCCCAACATTGGTAAAATGTTTCTCCTGATTTTTGAGTGAAAGTGGTGATTTGTCTCTTGAAAGAGTTTGTTCTATGAGATGGGAAAAAATTCTTTAAAAATTGTTGTTGCATTTCATTCCAAGCACGAATGGATCCTGGTCTTAAATTTTGTAGCCATGTTTTAGCTTTATCTTTTAATGAAAAAGGAAAAAGCTTTAATCTGATGGTGTTCATGCTACAATTTAAATTATTATATGTGTTGCAGACCTCTTCAAATTCCCTTAAATGCAAGTATGGATTTTCCAATTCTAAACCATGCAAAAAAGGTAAAAGTTGAATAATACCTGGTTTAAAATTAAAATGAGATGCATCAGGAGGAAAAACTATGCATGATGGTGCACTTGTTCTTGTGGGATTCATGTGGTCTCTAAGTGTTCTAGCACGGTTATTCTCATTATTTTCATTATGAAGTGATTGATTATCTTCTTCAGCTATATTTTCTGAAAATGATGAGGATACCCTACAAAGTCTACCACTTGATGTACGTGACCACACTCTCATGCACGTGTAGGAATAGAATAAAAGGAAGAAGAAAACAAAAGAAGAAGAAACACGAGAAAAGGAACAAAGTTATATACAAGAAAAGTGAAAGGAGAAAATAAAATAACTATTATAATTTATACAAAACTTACCTCCCCGGCAACGGCGCCAAAAACTTGACACGACTAAAAGATTGATGTCTTCTCCCAAGTGCAGGAGTGTCGAAGTAATAAATAACCCGGCAAGACCGGGGTCGAACCACAGGGAGGTTAATTGTATAAATTATAAACAACAATAATACAACAATAACAATAACAAGAACAACAACAACAAGAACAACAACAACAACAACAACAACAACAATAATAATAATAATAATAATAATAATAATAATACTAATAGTAGTAGTAGTAGTAGTATTAGTAGTACTAGTAATAATAATAGTAATAGTAATAATAAAGAAAAAGAAGGAGAAGAAGAAGAAGATGAGAACTTTGAGATGGAATATTAATGTAACGATTAAACAATGATAATAACAAATGTCAAGGTTAGAGATTCCACTAATGGTAAGTCAAACAAGTATAATATAAACTCTTATTATTCAATTGAAAACCACACATAAAGGAGGTTCCAATCAGATTATAAATTGTTAACATGATTACATTAGTCATCTTATTCGATTAATGCTAATACTTGTAAATCTCGTCAAGCATTCATGATTATAACTTATATTAATAACAAATCAACTTCCTTTCATAGATCAGGTGTCAAAATCAAGTTCTTTTCATAGCTCAGGTGTCGGTTATACCATACATTATGGGCTATGAAAGTGCCAAGCATTTGTTGTACCAAGTGTTATACAACATAAATCAAGATTAGTCATTTAACAAGCAAAGTATTAAAGAGTGAACAAGATAACAAATATAAAACATGTTAGTATCAAACATTAAAGTCCATGTTAAGTTTACATTATACTTATTCTTACACCATTAGTGTAACCTTTTCACCTTGACATAACTAACTTAGCTAGACATAATGAAAGAAAGCAAAATAGATAAACAAAATAAGAGCATAAAAGTTAACTAAGTAAAGGAAAGGAAAGGAAAGGCATAAACTTAATATTAATGAAAGCAAAGCATAAACATTACAAAAAATACAAAGAGAGAAAGGCAGAGCATGATCTTGATCTGGAAACCAAGATGCCTAAATGCATGGCAAATGCCTCCTTTTATAGGCCAAAATTGGGAACTATTGATTTGATAACTAATTGATAGGTCGGTGGCCAACTTTTGACTTGGTGACAATCCTTATCTTCTTTTGTCTGCCCAAGACGTCATTGATAACGTCAAAATTGGAGCCAGTTGCAAACATGAAAGTTGTAGGCAATTGTCTCAGCTTTCTTGTGTAAAACATTCAGCTCATTTGGACTTATAGAACTCCAGATATGGCCAAAATACTGAACAGTGCTCGGGCTGGAAAACAGATTCGGGCTTCTTTGTTGTTGCTATGATTTGGACTTGAAAATGGCCTTTTTAGATCTTGGGCTCCATATGAAAGTTGTAGGAACTAAATCTGAGATATATAGCTCCAGATATGACCCAATTACCGAACACTGTTTCGGTTTGGATTGCACCGACATCTCTTTTCTAAGTTTGGCCATCTCTTTATCCTTGCAATTTAAGTTCTTAAAGTCATCAATCAATCCTTTCATTTATGTGATAGGCCTGCATTTAAAATGAACATTTACCACAAATTAAAGGTATCTTATATTATTAGATATATTATTATAAAACATGCTTTGGTTAAGGAGTTATTGATACTTCAAGTGCAAAATGATGATATAAAACCATGGGGCTTTTCTTGGAAGAAAACAAAATTTTTGTTCTAATGTTTAAGGTTAAGTTTCTTGGGTTGGGATTATTATTTTTGTCTTTTTTTTTCTTTTTTCTGTTAAATATATATACATATAATTTAAAAACATCATGCATCTTTAACCCATATAACGAGCTTTTAGCTAATGACTCCCAAACTAGTTGGTCTTAGCGCATGTTAAAGTATGTGTGTGTGTAAATTAAGGTTTAAGAATACATGTTAAATAAGTATATGAGCACAATTAAGTGATAACAATGCGAGAGTTTGTAAATCTGAATATTTAAAGAAGTATTATAATAGACCTTGTTAAGAATGGTTACTAAGATGCGTCTCAAGAGTCATTTTAACAAAAGAGCTCCTTTACTCTGCCATCCTAGTAACAACAATTATGCACATGCTTTATGAAATGGAAAACAATTTTTTTTTTATCAACTACCACCCTCTCCCCCCAACCAAAACTAGATATTGTCCTCAATGTTTTAAGGTAGAAAAATAGAGTATAGAAGATATCACTTGAAATAACGAACATTGACAAACCTGAAACACACTTAAAAAAAAATAAGAGATAACAAAACACAATAATAAAACAAAACAACACAAAAATTACAAATGAAGATTCAAATCTAATCTAAGCTTTTTACGGCTTTCCTTAGATGACCAATTTATGCGATTCATGGAGGGATCAATTACAGAAATGAAAGATTGTAGTTGGTCAATCAATTGTTCAGCAGTAGCAGCAGAGATTATGATTTGTCGTGTAGAAGATGTTAGAAATTCATGTTCCACAGCATGATCAAGAAAAGACAACAACTTATCATAATAACCTTTAACAAACCTATGGGTTTATGATGAATGTGCAGTTGAGCCCAAGAGGAAATATGAAAGATCTCTTCCAATGTACCTAGACCACCTAGTAAAGCAATGAAGGCATCAACATGGTTAAACATTGCATTCATTCGAGCCGACATTGTGGAGACCTGAAGTTCCTCTCCAATTGTTTTTCCAATGATGTCCCCCTGTGCTAAAGCTTCGGGGACGACCCCCAAAACTTGACTACCTCCTAAAAATGCAGCTATTGACACACCTCCCTATTAACCCAAGACTGCCTCCTCATACACTAAATGAATCTTTCTCTCAACTAGCACTTGACCAAGATGATTTGCTGATTCTAAAAACTCCTTTTCTTTCCCAGGACTAGATCCACCAAAAACACAAATATTTCTTATATGATGACCTAAGGAACTTGCCACTTCTACACACTTCTGTAGTTGTTGAATGTATGGGTTGAGTAGAAAAGAAAGGAAGGAAGAGAGGGTTTTATAGATGAGAAATTAGAAAGGCAATCATAACACCTATATGTAGGCCAACTAGAGTCTCACACTCTCTCTCTCTCTTTTTTTATTTATTTACTTTTAAAAAAACATGTGTATGTACAGGTAGTTGTGATTGTGGCTCACATCTTCCCTTGGTTTTACGTCCAAGAACGGCTTAAACGCCCTTTATGGGTCGGGGATAGGCTTCCCATCCAGTTTTCTTAAAAACTGGCAAACAAGGTCTTTTTTAATTAGATTCCCAAGACTAAGTCGATCATGTTCTTTATGAAATAGTGGCCATAAATCATGAATTGCACGATGCACATCTCCACTAGGATGCGTCTCAAGAGTCAATAGAAGATTATCTAAAGACTCCTTACTCAGGCCATCCTTAGTGAATTGTATTTTATCTTCACGGTTTATAGATACCATTCCTAAAGAACGACATTGTGTATTACAAGTCCATCTAGCACATCGATGACAGACATTCAGTCGTTTTGCACGACACTTCTTTGCAAAAGTGCTTTTACCTGTTCCAGGTGATTAGTACTTAAAAGTGCATTTTTATCATGGTTTTATATCATCATTTTGCACTTGAAGTATCAATAACTTCTTAACTAAAGCATGTTTTATAATAACATATCTAATAATATAAGATACCTTTAATTTATGGTAAATGTTCATTTTAAATGGAGGCCTATCACATAAATGAAAGGATTGATTGATGACTTTAAGAACTTAAATTGCAAGGATAAAGAGATGGCCAAACATAGAAAAGAGATATCGGTGCAATCTAAACCGGAACACTGTTCGGTAATTGGGTCATATCTGGAGCTACAGATCTCAGATTTAGGTCCAATTTATATGGATGGAAAGGTAAGACATAGGCCTACAACTTTCATATGGAGCCCAAGATCTAAAAAGGCCATTATCAAGTCCAAATTGTAGCAACAACAAAGAAGCCCGAATCTGTCTTCCAGCCCGAGCACTGTTCGGTATTTTGGCCATATCTAGAGTTCTAGAAGTCCAAATGAGCTGAAGTTTTTACACAAGAAAGCTGAGACAATTGCCTACAACTTTCATGTTTGCAACTGGCTCCAAATTTTTTAAACAAGAAAGCTGAGACAATTGCCTACAACTTTCATGTTTGCAACTGGCTCCAGTTTTGACGTTATCAATGACGTTTTGGGCAGACAAGAGAAGATAAAGATTGTCACCAAGTCAAAAGTTGGCCACCCACTTATCAATTAGTCATCAAATCAATAGTTCCTAATTTTGGCCTATAAAAGGAGGCATTTGCCATGCATTTAGGCATCTTGGTTTCCAGATCAAGATCATGCTCTTCCTTTCTCTCTTTGTATTTTTTATGCTTTGTTTTCATTAATATTAAGTTTATGCCTTTCATTTCCTTTCCTTTACTTAGTTAACTTTTATGTTCTTATTTTGTTTATCTATTTTGCTTTCTTTCATTATGTCTAGCTAAGTTAATTATGTCAAGGTGAAAAGGTTACACTAATGGTGTAAGAATAAGTATAATGTAAACTTAATATGGACTTTAATGTTTCGTGAAAAGGTTACACTAATGGTGTCAGAATAAGTATAGTGTAAACTTAATATGGACTTTAATGTTTGATACTAACATGTTTTATATTTGTTATCTTGTTCACTCTTTAATACTTTGCTTGTTAAATGACTAATCTTGATTTATGTTGTATAACACTTGGTACAACAAATGCTTGGCACTTTCATAGCCCATAATGTATGGTATAACCGACACCTGAGCTATGAAAGGAATTTGATTTGTTGTTAACATAAGTTATAATCATGAATGCTTGACAAGATGTGTTAGTACAAGTCGATAAATTCATTTATCCTGTGGATTTTATTGTCTTGGACACAGAACCTGTTGAAGCATGTAATTCATTTCCTGTTATTTTAGGACGTCCGTTTCTTGCAACCTCTAACGCATTGATTAATTGTAGGAATGGACTGATGAAGCTATCATTTGGAAACATGACATTGGAGATGAATATTTTCAACATTTGCAAGCAACCTGGAGATGATAATGATTTACAAGAAGTAGATCATATTGACGAATTAGTTTATGATCAACTTGAATCTACTTTAAGTAAAAATGACTTGGATGAATCTGAAGATTTGCAAATGATTTATTCTAAGGAAGAAATCGTGGATGAAACAAGCACCGAAAATGTTGATGCGAATCTTTTGTCAATAACGACAACAAATTCGACATCTGACATCACACCAATCGATGATTACTTTCCTAACGAATCCTTACTTTCTCTTAGTCCAATGCCTTGGTATGATAAAAATATTAATTTTCTTGCTTTAGGAGATTTGCTAGCTGATTGGAGTACTCAAGACAAAGAAAAGTTTTTGAATGAAGTGAAGAGCTTTTATTATGATGACCCTAACTTATTCAAATATTGTCCTGATCAAATATTTCAAAGATTCATTCCCGACAATGAGGTAAGTAGTGTCATTAAACTTTGTCATTCTAAAGCATGTGGAAGTTATTTCTCGTAAAAAAAGACAGTTGTAAAAATCTTTCAAAATGGATTTTATTGGCCCACCATGTTCAAGGACCCGCATGCACTCTGCAAAACTTGTGAAAATTGTCAAAAAGTTGATACTGGTCAAAAAATTTTGTTTTATAATTCTCAACTCTATGCATTCCCTAAAGAGCTAAGATTAAGATGGAGCAATCCTTATGGGGCCTGTGATATTCAGAATTCAATGAATGACAATGATTTTAAGGAAAATGGACATCGTTTGAAAGCTTACTTTGATAATTTTCCTAGTGAAAATGAATCAACTGGTTTGAATGATCTTGTAGATAAACGTTGATTATTTTGTTTTTCTCACATTGTTTTTGTGTTTCTTTTTGAGTGATTTTTGCAAGTTTCTCTCACCCCGGTCAAATGGCGTACAACGGTACTCCGTGACTTAAGTCGGTTCTTTCAGTTTCCCACAATAACTGATATTTGTGTATATATTTATGCTAGATGGACTTGTAATACACAATGTTGTTCTTTAGGAATGATATCTATAGACCGTGAAGATAAAATACAATTCATTAAGGATGGCTTGAGTAAGGAGTCTTTAGATAATCTTCTATTGACTCTTGAGACGTATCTTAGTGGAGATGTGCATCGTGTAATTCATGATTTATGGCCACTATTTTATAAAGAACATGATCGACTTAATCTTGGGAATCTGACTAAAAAAGACCCTGTTTGCCAGTTTTTAAGAAAACTGGTTGGGAAGCCTATCCCTAACCCATAGAGGGCGTTTAAGCCGTTCTTGGATGTAAAACCAAGGGAAGATGTGAGCCACAATCATAACTACCTGTACATACACATGCTTTTTCAAAAGTAAATAAATAAATAAATAAAAAGAGAGAGAGAGAGTGTGAGACTCCAGCTGGCCTACATATAGGTGTTATGATTGCCTTTCTCATTTTTCATCTATAAAACCCTCTCATCCTTCCTTTCATTTCTACTCAACCCATACATTCAACAAATACAGAAGTGTGTAGAAATGGCAAGTTCCTCAGGTCATTAAATAAGAAATATTTGTGTTTTCGGTGGATCTAGTCTTGTGAAAGAAAATGAGTTTTTAGAATCAGCAAATCATCTTGGTCAGGTGCTAGCTGAGAGAAAGATTCATTTAGTGTATGGGAGAGGCAGTCTTGGGTTAATGGGAGGTGTGTCAATAACTGCATTTTTAGGAGGTAGTCAAGTTTTGGGGGTCGTCCCTGAAGCTTTGGCACAAGGGGACATCATTGGAAAAACAATTGGAGAGGAACTTCAGGTCTCCACAATGTCAGCTCGAATGAATGCAATGTTTAACCATGTTGATGCCTTCATTGCTTTATCAGGTGGTCTAGGCACATTGGAAGAGATCTTTCATATTTCCTCTTGGGCTCAATTGCACATTCACCATAAACCCATAGGTTTGTCAAATGTTAATGGTTATTATGATAAATTGTTGTCTTTTCTTGATCATGCTGTGGAACATGAATTTCTAACATCTTCTACACGACAAATCATAATCTCTGCTGCTACTGCTGAACAATTGATTGACCAACTACAATCTTTCATTCCTGTGATTGATCCTTCCATGAGTCGCATAAATCGGTCATCTAAGGAAAGCCATAAAAAGCTTAGATTGGATTTGAGCCTTCATTTGTGAATTTTTGTGTCTTTTGGTTTTATTATTATGTTTTTTTATTTCTTATTTTTATTTTAATGTGTTTCAGGTTTGTCGGTGTTCGTTATTTCAGGTGATATCTTATATACTCTATCTTTCTACCTTAAAACATTGAGGACAATGTCTCATTTTGGTTGGGGGGAGAGGGTAGTAGTTGATAAAAAAAAATTGTTTTTCATTTCATAAAGCATGCGCATAATTGTTGTTACTAGGATGGCAGAGTAAAGGAGCTCTTTTGTTAAAGTGACTCTTGAGACGCATCTTAGTAACCATTCTTAACAAGGTCTATTATAATACTTCCTGAAATATTCAGATTTACAAACTCTCACATTGTTATCACTTAATTCTGCTCACATACTTATTTAACATGTATTCTTAAACCTTAATTTACACACACACTTTAACATATGATTGTGGGTTGCATATTGGATTATTACATTATTTATGTTCATTTGTTAAAGGTAACAACTACGGGAAAGGGATTGTATATAATTAAGAAAAAATAAATATGAAAAAAAAGAAAAAAAGAAAAAGAAAAAATGATGATAATAAAAATGTAGAAAAGTTTGGTTTCGTAGCCTCCCTAACCTAAGCAATTAAGCCCGAAGGGGTGTTTTAACACCTAATACCCTAAAGTCAACTGACTTGGGAGCTATTGGCCCAACGCTTGTTACATGGGTTGAGGAGAAAAGCTTAAGGAAATCAAACATTGCACTATCTACATATCAGTATCTGCGACCCGAGTTACTAAGCTCGTATGGGTGTCTTAACACCTAATGCCCTAAGACCAACTGGTCTGGGAGTCATTAGCTGAAAGCTCGTTACATGGGTTAAAGATGCATGATGTTTTTAAATTATATGTATATATTTATTTTTTTAAAAAAAGACAAAAATAATAATCCCAGCCCAAGAAAGTTAACCTTAAACATTAGAACAAAAAAATTTTGTTTTCTTCCAAGAAAAGCCCCATAATTATGTGTTGATACATTGAGCACAAAAGAAAGGTTTATTAATATCTTGTTAAGAGGTATTCAGCAGATATATAAATTTAATGAGAGTTTGTTTATTTGGATAGATTAATGGAAGTTAAATGATGAATACCTTGCTTTGTGGAATTTGCAAATTGTTTTTCTATTTTACGCTTTGATTACTAGGGACTAGTAATAAGCTGGTTGGGGGGTGTGATTAGTACTTAAAAGTGCATTTTTATCATGGTTTTATATCATCATTTTGCACTTGAAGTATCAATAACTCCTTAAACAAAGCATGTTTTATAATAACATATCTAATAATATAAGATACCTTTAATTTGTGGTAAATGTTCATTTTAAATGCAGGCCTATCACATAAATGAAAGGATTGATTGATGACTTGAAGAACTTAAATTGCAAGGATAAAGAGATGGCCAAACTTAGAAAAGAGATGTCGGTGCAATCCAAACCGGAACACTGTTCGGTAATTGGGTCATATCTGGAGCTACAGATCTCAGATTTAGGTCCAATTTATATGGATGGAAAGGTAAGACATAGGCCTACAACTTTCATATGGAGCCCAAGATCTAAAAAGGCCATTATCAAGTCCAAATTGTAGCAACAACAAAGAAGCCCGAATCTGTCTTCCAGCCCGAGCACTGTTCGGTATTTTGGCCATATCTGGAGTTCTAGAAGTCCAAATGAGCTGAATGTTTTACACAAGAAAGCTGAGACAATTGCCTACAACTTTCATGTTTGCAACTGGCTCCAATTTTGACGTTATCAATGACGTTTTGGGCAGACAAGAGAAGATAAGGATTGTCACCAAGTCAAAAGTTGGCCACCCACTTATCAATTAGTCATCAAATCAATAGTTCCCAATTTTGGCCTATAAAAGGAGGTATTTGCCATGCATTTAGGCATCTTGGTTTTCAGATCAAGATCATGCTCTTTCATTCTCTCTTTGTATTTTTTGTAATGTTTATGCTTTGCTTTCATTAATATTAAGTTTATGCCTTTCATTTCCTTTCCTTTACTTAGTTAACTTTTATTTATTTTGTTTATTTTTTTTTCTTTCTTTCATTATGTCTAGCTAAGTTAGTTATGTCAAGGTGAAAAGGTTACACTAATGATGCAAGAATAAGTATAATGTAAATTTAATATGGACTTTAATGTTTGATACTAACATGTTTTATATTTGTTATCTTGTTCACTCTTTAATACTTTGCTTGTTAAATGATTAATCTTGATTTATGTTGTATAGCACTTGGTACAACAAATTCTTGGCACTTTCATAGCCCATAATGTATGGTATAACAGACACCTGAGCTATGAAAGGAACTTGATTTGTTGTTAACATAAGTTATAATCATGAATGCTTGACAAGATTTACAAGTACTAGTATTAATTGAATAAGATGACTAATGTAATCATGTTAACAATATATAATCTGATTGGAACCTCCTTTGTGTGTGGTTTCCAATTCAATAATAAGAGTTTATACTATAGTTGTTTGATATACCATTAGTGGAACCTCTAACCTTGACATTTGTTATTATTATTGTTTAATCCTTACATTAATTTTCCATCTCCAAGTTCTCATCATCTTCTTCTTCTTCTCTTTCTTTATTATTATTACTACTACTACTATTATTATTATTATTATTATTATTATTGTTGTTGTTGTTGTTGTTGTTGTTGTTGTTGTTGTTGTTATTGTTGTTGTTATTGTTATTGTTATTGTTGTTGTATTATTGTTATTTATAATTTGTACAAATAACCTCCCTGTGGTTCGACCCCGGTCTTGCCGGGTTATTTATTACTTCGATTCCCATCCAGTTTTCTTAAAAACTGGCAAACAGGGTCTTTTTTAGTCAGATTCCCAAGACTAAGTCGATCATGTTCTTTATGAAATAGTGGCCATAAATCATGAATTGCACGATGCACATCTCCACTAGGATGCGTCTCAAGAGTCAATAGAAGATTATCTAAAGACTCCTTACTCAGGCCATCCTTAATGAATTGTATTTTATCTTCACGGTTTATAGATACCATTCCTAAAGAACGACATTGTGTATTACAAGTCCATCTAGCACATCGATGACAGACATCCAGTCGTTTTGCACGACGCTTCTTTGCAAATCTTTTAGTCGTGTCACCAGGCATGTGTGAAATGAAGGAGTTAGAGGACTCACCTGATAATCGGACCTTTGCTTCAATCAACCAGCGAATATCTTCAGGAATTCCATGATTCATTAACAATCTCAATCTTGCACATCTAGCACGGTAAATTTTTGTAATCGCATTCTGAGGCAGAGTGGGAAAATACTCTTTCAATTTTTCAAGATTTATGTCCATTTTCAAATGAGAATTAGAAGAGAAATTCAAAGAATTGCACAAATATATACACAGATATCAGTTATTGTGGGAAACTCAAGATTAGTGTCCATTTTCAAATGAGAATTGGAAGAGAGATTCAAAGAATTGCACAGATATATACACAGATATCAGTAATTGTGGGAAACTAAAAGAACCAACTTAAGTCACGGAGTACCGTTATCCGCCATTTGACCGGGGTGAGAGAAACTAGCAAAAATCACTTAAAAAGAAACAAAAAAATAAAAAATAAAAATCAATCTTTATATACAGGATCACCCAATTCAATAGAGTTATGTTCAACTGAAAAATTATCAAAGTAAACTTGCAGACGATGTCCATTTACCTTGAAAACATTGTCATTCTTTGGATTCTCGATGTCATAGGCCCCATATATCACACATGTTTCACAATAAAAGGACCGCTCCATCTTGATCTTAATTTTCCAGGAAATAAATGCAGTCGAGAATTATAAAGTAAGACTTTTTGACCAACATTGAATGTTTTTCTCAGTATTTTCTTGTCATGAAAGTCTTTAATTCTCTTGATCTTAATTTTCCAGGAAATAAATGCAGTCGAGAATTATAAAGCAAGACTTTTTGACCAACATTGAAGGTTTTTCTCTGTATTTTCTTGTCATGAAACTCTTTAATTCTTGCTTTATGAATTCTTGAATTTTCATATGCATCATTTCTTATTTCCTCAAGCTCATTTATTTGTAATTTTTGCAGTTGACTAGCATCATTCAGATTTGAATTGAAAGCTTTAATAGCCCAATAAGCTTTATGTTTAAGTTCCACAGGCAAGTGACAAGGTTTTCCATAGACTAGTCTATAAGGTGACATACCTAATGATGTTTTATAAGCAGTTCGATAAGCCCAAAGTGTATCATTAAGTCTTAAAGACCAATCTTTCCTATTAGGGTTCACTGTTTTCTCCAAAATGTGTTTGATCTCCCTATTAGCAAGCTCTACTTGTCCACTTGTTTGAGGGTGATAAGGGGTGGCAACTTTGTGTGTGATTCCATATTTCTTCATTAAAGACTCAAATGGCTTGTTGCAGAAATGTGTTCCACCATCACTTATTATGGCTCGAGGGACTCCAAATCGACTCAAAATATTTTCTTTCAAAAACTTTATCACTATTTTGTGATCATTGTTTCAACTTGGAATTGCCTCTATCCATTTTGAAACATAATCTACTGCGACTAATATGTATATGAAACCAAATGATGGAGGGAATGGACCCATGAAATCTATACCCCAACAGTCAAAGATCTCAATGACAATAATAGGGTTTAAAGGCATCATGTGACGTTTTGAAATAGATCCCAACTTTTGACAATTTTCACAAGACTTGCAGAATGCATGTGAGTCTTTGAACATGGTGGGCCAGTAAAATCCACTTTGTAAGATTTTTGCAGTTGCCTTTCTTAACGAGAAATGGGGGGGCCCCCACATGCCTTAGAATGACAAAATTTAATGACACTACTTACCTCATTGTCAGGAATGTATCTTCGAAATATTTGATCAGGACAATATTTGAATAAATAAGGATCATCCCAATAAAAGTTCTTCACTTCGTTCAAAAACTTTCTTTTATCTTGGGTATTCCAATGAGCTAGCAATTGTCCTGAAACAAGAAAATTGATAATATTAGCAAACCAAGGCATTGTAGAGACAGAAAGTAAAGATTCATCAGGAAAGTAGTCATCGATTGGTGTGATGTCAGTTTTCGAATCTGTTGTCAATCTTGACAAGTGATCTGTGACAACATTTTCGCTGCCTTTATTATCTTTGATTGTGATATCAAATTCTTGAAGTAATAAAATCCACCGCACCAATCTAGCCTTGGAATCTTTCTTAGAAAGAAGATATTTCAATGTTGCATGATCACTAAAAACAACAACAGGTGAGCCAACAAGATAAGATCTGAATTTTTCACATGCAAATACTACTGCAAGTAATTCTTTTTCAGTGGTGGTATAATTCATTTGAGCACTATTTAAAGTTTTACTTGCATAGTAAATTACATAAGGTTTCTTATCTTTTCTTTGTCCCAAAACAGCACCTACGGCATAATCACTAGCATCACACATTATTTCAAAAGGTAATGACCAATCGGGAGGTTGAATGATAGGAGCACAAGTAAGCAAGTTTTTAAGTTTAACAAAGGCTTCTTCACAATGTTCAGTCCATTCAAAAATAGTATCCTTTGTTAGAAGGTTACTTAAGGGTTTAGATATTACACTAAAATCTTTGATGAACCTTCTATAAAAACCAGCATGTCCTAGGAATGATCTAACATCTTTAAGAGATTTTGGTGTTGGCAAGTTTACAATTAACTCGATTTTAGATTTGTCAACCTCAAGTCCTTTTGATGAAACAATGTGACCAAGTACGATGTCGTTTGTTACCATAAAATGACATTTTTCTCAATTCAACACAAGATTCTTCTCTTCACACCTGGTCAAAACCTTTTCTAAGTTAGTCAAACAATCATCAAATGAATCGCCAAAAACAGAAAAATCATCCATGAAAATCTCAAGAAAATGTTCAACCATATCACTAAATATACTAAGCATGCATCTTTGAAATGTGGCTGGGGGATTACATAATCCAAAAGGCATCCTTCGATATGCAAAAGTACCAAATGGACATGTGAAAGTAGTCTTTTCTTGATCTTCCAATGCAATTTCAATTTGGTTGTAACCCGAATAGCCATCTAGGAAATAATAAAATTCATGACCTGCAACTCTTTCTACGATTTGATCCATGAAAGGTAAAGAAAAATGATCTTTTCTAGTCATTAAATTAAGTTTCTTATAGTCAATGCATATGCGCCAACCTGTAGCAGTTCTAGTGGGAATTAACTCATTGTTCTCATTTGTTATCACAGTGACTCCAGACTTCTTGGGTACAACTTGGGTAGGACTTACCCATTTGCTGTCAGAAATAGGATAAATGATTTCATTATCTAGAAGCTTAATGACTTCATTTTTCACTACTTCTTTCATATTAGGATTTAGCCTTCGTTGCATTTCTCTAGAGGGTTTAGCATTTTCCTCTAAATAAATTCTATGTGTAAAAATCAAAGGACTAATTCCTTTTATATCAGCTATGGTCCATCCTAATGCATTTTTGTGCATTTTCAGAGTTTGTAATAACTTACCTTCTTGATGTGCATTAAGTTTGGAAGAGATTATTACCGAAAAAGTTTCATTTTCTCCCAAAAATGAGTATTTGAGATTAGATGGCAATCGCTTCAAATCAGGTTTTGGTGGTTGAACACTTGAAGGTATGGACTTAATTGATCGTGGTGGCAATTCCTCAATTTGTGGTCTCCAATTACTTGTCTTTGATTCTTCCTGAAAATAAATCATTTCCAAATCATCAGATTCATCAATCTCAATTTCATTGGAAGTAGTTGAAAATTGATCATAAATTAATTTTTCAATAAAGTCCACTTCCTATAAATCATTATCATCTCTATGTTGCTTGCAAATGTTGAAAATATTCATCTCCAATGTCATGTTTCCAAATGATAGCTTCATCAGTCCATTCCTACAATTAATCAATGCATTAGAAGTTGCAAGAAATGGACGTCCTAAAATAACAGGAAATGAATTACATACTTCAACAGGTTGTGTGTCCAAGACAATAAAATCCACAGGATAAATGAATTTATCGACTTGTACTAACACATTTTCAATTATTCCTCTAGGCACTTTTATAGATCTATCGGCAAGTAAAAGAGTTATAGAAGTTGGTTTTAACTCTCCTAGATTGAGACTCTGAAAAACTGAATATGGAAGTAAATTCACACTAGCACCGAGATCAAGTAAGGCTCTTTTAATTTTATGCTCTTCAATAAATCAAGAAATTGTAGGACAACCAGGGTCTTTATATTTCAAAGCATTATTGTTTTGAAGAATAGCACTTACTTGTTTGGCTAGAAAGGCTTTCTTTTTCACATTCAGTTTCCTCTTCACAGTGCATAGATCTTTCAAAAATTTAGCATAGGAAGGAACCTGTTTAATAGCATCCAGCAAAGGTATATTGATCCTTACCTGTTTGAAAATTTTAAAAATTTCAGAGTTGTGATTGACTTTCCTTTGTTTGGTCATGGCTTGAGGAAATGGAAGTGCCGGCGGAGAATCAGTCTTTTCTTTGCAATTTTCAGATTTAACCCCTTCCTTACCCTCAGAGATTGACTCATCATCTTTCTCATAAGGTTCAAGAGAGGGTTTTTCAATAACCTTACCACTGCGTAGAGGAGTGACTGATTTGACTTGATCCATATGTTGGTTTCCGGAACTACTTGCATTTGTATTGTATTGCCCCATGGGATTTTGTTGTGGTTGAGATGAAAACTTACCTTTCTCTTGGAAACTAAGAGCAGATGTTAATTTTGCAAGAGTATCTTTAAAATCTGTCATGTTTTGAGCAAGTTGAGTATTGATTGTCTCTTGCTTTTCAATGAATACGTGCAATGTTTCCTCAAGATTTCTTCTAGGAGGTGGAGCATAAGGAGGTGTATATCCATGAGAATTTTGGAAATTGTGGTGTGCTTGAAACGGTGGTTGTGAAGTTTGTGCATTATTGTTCTCACTCTTCCAACTGAAATTTGGGTGATTTTTTTTTTTTTTTTTTTTTTTTTGGTAAGTTGACGTATATATTAAAGGAAAACGATACAAAGATTATAAGGGGCATACCCCAGATTTACAATGAGAACAGAAACGTAAAACAACAGATGGCTACATGCTAGCCACCGAACTGAAAACTCAAGACCTAACTTGATTCGTTAGGGAAACCAATACAACCAGCTAAATATCAAATGAAGAATCTATGTTATTAACCCTCCATGCTCGTTGGATTCTTTTATTTTCATCTGTTGGTAGAACGTTCCTCATCAAATCAAGCTTATCACGGATGATACATTCAATTTGATGAAAGACCAAATTCTGAGTTCTAGATATTCCAGCAAAGGTCCTTGCATTCCTTTCTTGCCAGATATGATACACTGTAGCTGCAAAACTGAGTTTACGAGAAAAATTAACAAAACTTTTGCCATGCCAAGTGACAGTGGCCCATCGAATCCATTCATCCCATCCTTTTGTCATTCTTGGAATGTTGCATCTGTCACAAACATCCCACCAGATCGCTTTAGTATAGGAGCATTCAAAGAACAAGTGGTTGTGATCTTCGTAGTTGCGGAGACAGAGTGAGCATCTATTGGGACCATGTATACCAAATCGATGAAGTCTATCTTGAGTTGTGAGTTTCTGTTGGACAGCCACCCATAGAAGAAACGAATGTCTTGGAACAGCATCATCCCCTCTCTCTTTAAAAGGATTCGACCTCGAATCATCACCTACATCAAACAGGGTAAGATCAGAAACATTAAAGGTAACACTAACACTATACTCACCTGGCAAATCAACTTTATAAGAGTTGTCATTGATCCTCTCAAGGATCTGAAACGGCCCATCTCCTCGTGGTTGTAGCTTTGACTTCCTCTGGGCCGGAAATCTCTCCTTGCGCATAGGGTTGTTGGCATGATTATGCTTGGTGTTAGGCTGATCCGCATCATCCCCTCTCTCTTCAAAAGGATTCGACCTCGAATCATCACCTACATCAAACAGAGTAAGATCAGAAACATTAAAGGTAGCACTAACACTATACTCACCTGGCAAATCAACTTTATAAGCGTTGTCATTGATCCTCTCAAGGATCTGAAATGGCCCATCTCCTCGTGGTTGTAGCTTTGACTTCCTCTGGGCCGGAAATCTCTCCTTGCGCATATGCACCCAAACCCAATCGCCAGGCTGAAAGACAACATGTTTGCGCCCCTTATTGGCTTTGGTCGCATACACGCAATTCCTCTTTTCAATCTGTTGCCGCACACTCTCATGAAGAGTTTTCACCACCTGTGCTTTACGATTACCATCCAAACTAACCCTTTCATCAATAGGCAAAGGAATCAAATCCATTGGAGTTAAAGGGTTAAATCCATACACAATTTCAAATGGTGAAAATTCAGTAGTAGAGTGCACACTACGATTATATGCAAACTCTATAAATGGCAAACAATCTTCCCAATTCTTTAAGTTCTTTTGAATGACAACACGCAAAAGTTGTGTTAAGGTCCTATTAACTACTTCGGTTTGTCCATCTGTTTGGGGGTGACAAGTAGTTGAAAACAACAGTTTAGTACCCATTTTTCCCCATAACACCTTCCAAAAATAGCTAAGGAACTTAACATCTCTATCAGAAACAATGCTCTTAGGGACCCCGTGAAGTCATACTATCTCCCTAAAGAACAAATCAGCAATGTTAGTTGCATCGTCAGTTTTATGACATGGAATGAAATGTGCCATCTTTGAAAACCTATCAACAACTACAAAGATGGAATCCCTGCCCCGTTTTGACCTAGGTAAACCCAAGACAAAGTCCATCGAAATGTCTACCCAAGGTTCTTTCGGTACAGGCAAAGGGGTATACAAGCCATGCGGTTGAGTCCTAGACTTTGCTTTCCTACAAGTTATGCATTTATCACATATACGTTGCACATATTTTTTTTATTTTAGGCCAACAAAAATGCTCATGCAACACATCTAAAGTCTTAACAACACCAAAATACCCCATCAACCCGCCTCCATGTGCTTCACGTACAAGCAATTCACGCATAGAACTTAAAGGAACACACAAACGACTCTCTTTAACCAAATATCCATCAAGTCTATAAAACTTTCCAAAAGCTGAAGTTTCGCAAGCATTGTAAACATTAGCAAAATCACTATCATCCTTGTACAATTCTTTTATGTGTTCAAATCCTAGAAATCTAGCATCCAAAGTAGATAAAAGAACATACCTGCGTGAAAGTGCATCAGCCACAATGTTTTCTTTCCCTTGCTTATACTTGATCACATACGGAAATGTTTCAATAAATTCAACCCATTTGGCATGTCTCCTACTCAATTTACCTTGCCCTTTCAAGTGCTTCAATGATTCATGATCAGAATGTATGACAAACTCCTTGGGCCACAGGTAATGTTGCCACGTCTCTAAAGTTCTTACCAAGGCATAGAGTTCCTTGTCATATGTAGGGTAATTCAAGGCTGCCCCATTAAGTTTTTCGTTGAAATATGCAATGGGCCTCCTATCCTGCATTAACACAGCTACTTCAAAAGCTCTTGTAAAGTCTGGCAAAGCTAAAACAGGTGCCGAACAAAGCTTATCCTTCAACAATTTAAAAGCCTCATCTTGTGCATCATTCCATTTGAATCCAACAGACTTTTTCACCATTTCAGTTAAAGGTGCAGCAATACTACTAAAATCCTTCACAAACCTTCTATAAAAACTAGCAAGTCCATGAAAACTCCTTACCTCACTTACCGATTTTGGTGTAGGCCAATCTCGATACACTGTGCAGTAACGACATAGCCAAGAAACACAATTTTTTCCATGCAATAGGTACACTTCTTAAGATTAGCATATAATCACTCACTACGCAACACACTAAGTACATTACGCAAATGATCAAGATGCTCATTTAAGTTCTTGCTATAGATCAAAATGTCATCAAAATACACAACAACAAACTTACCTATAAATGCACGCAAGACATGATTCATTAAACGCATAAACGTGCTAGGCGCATTTGTAAGTCCAAACGGCATGACTAACCATTCATATAAACCATGCTTAGTCTTAAATGCATTTTTCCGCTCATCACCCTCTTTCATCCTAATTTGATGGTACCCACTTTTTAAGTCAATCTTAGAGAAAATACATGATCCATGTAACTCATCTAGCATGTCATCAAGCCTAGGAATAGGATGTCGATACTTTACCGTTATGTTATTGACAGCACGACAATCAACACACATCTTCCATGTTCCATCCTTTTTAGGCACAAGTAGCACTAGCACAGCACAAGGACTCATACTCTCACGAATGTACCCCTTCATCATCAACTCATCTACTTGCCTTTGAAGCTCCTTCGTCTCCTCGGGGTTGCTTCTATAGGCTGGACGGTTAGGAATTGAAGCTCCGGGCACAAGATCAATTTGATGTTCAATCCCCCTTAATGGTGGTAATCCATTAGGGATGTCTTCAGGGAATACATCATCAAACTCCTGCATCAAAGAAACAGCCACACTAGGAATAGCAGAATCAAGATCGTTAGTGTTAAAATAAGCCTCCTTATACACAAGTAAGATCATTGGCTTATTAGTAAAAAATGCAGATCTGATTTGAGATCCTTTTGCATAAAAATTAGGTTGTTTCTTTAATTTTTCCACACTATTATCATCACACAAGCTTACTTTCTTCACTCCTCGGTTTTTACCTCCACTCTCAACCGGTTTAATTAATGATTTAGGTTTAGCCGAATCTGATGGTTTTCTCTCACCATTGTCCTCACGTGAATTTTCACTCTTCCCATCCTCACATTCCTTTTTTAATTTGATTTGATCATCATACACTTGTTTTAGAGAAAGAGGTACAAGAGTGATGGTTTTACCATCCTTTACAGTAGTGAACCTATTTCTGAACCCATCATGAATCGCTTTCCGATCAAACTGCCATGGACGCCCCAAAAGTAAGTGACTAGCATGCATCGGGACGACATCACATAAAATCTCATCAGAATACTTCCCAATAGCAAACGCAATCAAAACCTGCTTAGTAACCCTCACTTCACCACATTCATTCAACCATTGCAATCTATAAGGCCTAGGATGCTTAATACAACTCAAATTCAATTTCTTCACAAGTGTATCACTAGCAACATTAGCACAACTACCTCCATCAATTATCATGCTACATACCTTGTTTTGGATGTGACATCGAGTGTGAAATATATTTTCCCGTTGCTGATCTACATCATCTTCTTTGATTTGCATGTTCAGCGCACGTCTTATAACCAAAGCCTCCCCCTCAACAGGGTATGCAATCTCCTCATCGCTACAATCCATCAAAGGTGGCATCTCTTCACTTTCAGATTTCTCACTTTCGGATTCAACATCCCCATTATCTCTTATAAGCATAACTCTTCGGTTTGGACACTGAGATGCAATGTGCCCCTTCCCTAAACATTTAAAGCATTTAATATCTCTATCACGAGTAGGTTGAGATTCAGATTTACCTTTCCCATCCGTATAAGTATCCTTTTTGGCCTTAGGTGGTTCAGCCTTTGCATAAGGCTTTGGTTGGACAGCCCCCTCTCTTTTCAAATTCAGCCTCCATGTTGAGGAAGATGAAGCCGAATTAGTCTGAAAACGTGTACTGCCCCTTCTCTTTATTTGTCTCTCTACCTTCGTTGCCATATGGACCATGTCTTCCAATTCCACACAGTGTTGTAATTCTACAACATTTGCAATGTCCCTATTCAGTCCATTTAGAAACCTAGCCATAGTAGCTTCCCGATCCTCAATCACGTTGGCCCGAATCATGGCAATCTCCATTTCCTTGAAATACTCATCCACGGACCTAGAACCCTGATTCAAACCTTGCAATTTCAGATACAAATCTCTATAATAATGGTCAGGCACAAATCACCTTCTCATCAACACTTTCATCTCCTCCCACGACGCTACCGGCCTCTCTCCACTCCGTCTTCTACTAGTAACATTCTGATCCCACCAAATCAGTGCATAATCCATGAATTCGATGACTACCAATTTCACTTTCTTCGCCTCCGAATAGTTATGGCAATCAAAAATCCAATCCACCTTTTTTTCCCACTCCAAATATGCCTCGGGATCGTTTTTACCTTGAAAAGAAGGTATTTTCAGTTTGATAGCATCCAAATCACCATCTAAATCAGCATGTCCCCCAACACTACGGAAATTTTCCCTATGGCTGAATTGGCCCCTAGTTCTATTCTCATAATCCCTTCGGTTTCTAGGCTGCCGAAAACCTTCCCGGTAGTCTATGGCCTCATCATCAAAAACACCATCACCGATATCACCAACGGCCTCCTCAAAATCCTCACAATCAACCCACCTTGGCTTGTTGGCCCTACTGCTATTGTTTGCTTTCGGTTGCACCACAAGCTTCACATTTTGGGTGCTCGTACCAGCCCTGTTACCACGTTTCTCCACCCTATCAAGTTTGTCGCACACATTTCCCATCACAAAATTCATCCTCTCCATCATTTGTGTCATGGCTTGCATTTGAAATGTAAGTTCTCCCTCGGGATGGGGCGGTGTATTGTTTTGATCTGACATGATAGTACCTGCAAAAAGTTGTTAGTGGTAAAAGAAAATTTATCCTCACGTCACTCGTGTTTCGCTCAAACACTCTTAATATCCTCACACGCTCACACCTCTCGTCTCACCTTCTTGCGGTTCTTGCGAAACTGAAACCAACTTGGCAGCGCTATCCAAATATATATATGACTCAAGAAGCAATGAAAAAACTAGAAAACAAGCAAAACGAAACTGCGATGATAGTCTCGTGAGTAGCAAGCGAGTCTATCCGAAATATGAACGAAACTGAAGACGCGAATAAAAACAGAAACAAAAAATATGCAAAATCATTAAAAAAACACCCAAATATGTTGGATATGATGAAAATAAACTGCAAGAAACGAAATCAACAAAAAGCAAGCGAATTTTGAAACGGTGACGCAAGACAGACTCGTTTACGACAAGTTAAGTCCGAATCTGGAACCTAAAGTAAATAATGTTCAATTGAGTTAAAATTTCAGATATAGTGCGATATCAACCCAAATAGACAGAATATAAGGTTTGAGCAATTTATGACAACGTTTGATATACTGACGTAAAAACGTTATGAATCAGACCTGAATAGACCCGAATTTGAAACCCAAAGAAAATGATATCCAATTGACCCCACATTTGACATTTAATGCGATTAGGACCCCAGTAATTCGAATATCAAATTTGAGCTAATTCCGAGTTGATTTGATCCAATTGTCCCTTGTTTAGTTTTCTGCGGCAGAATCTAATAAACGTCTTTTTGAACAATTTTTCTTTTCTTTTCTCTTTTCTCTCTCTTTTTTTTATGTTACTGATATATTTTGAACAATAACAGAATGAAATAATAATTTTTTTTCCTTTTTATATGCCGCAAATTCAAGGAGAAGAAGAAATTGGATACTAAGGAATTTTTTGCGGAATTAACAAGAAACGAAAATTTCAGGAGGATATAACCTGATTAATGGAGCCAAGCTCTGATACCAAATGATGCGAACCTCATGATCACATGGTCACGCAACCCACACGCAAAGATGCCAATTCCCGGAAAGCCAAGTAAATCAGGTTTGATAGGAGTGTGACACAAAGATAACTTGTACCTAGGCACCAGCACTATTGAAAACAGAAACCCCCACCCAACGAATATTGATTCGCGAACGAGAAGTATAAGGATGACGCCACGAAGACAGTTGTTCTTCGATAAGTCGTTTTCAGTTCTTTAGAGAACCAAGGAAGGGAGATTATCCCACCAACACACAATAAGTGCAGCAAAGAAGTTTTATTAATATGAAAATTGCGTAACCTTTACATGTTTGGGTTATGCCTTTATTTATACTGAATTTGAACTTAAAGAAACCCTAATGGACCTCCCTTAGGTGGACTTATATGTAGCCCACTTACAATTGACCCAAATAAGTAATAATAACCCAAAAACTAAGAAGAAAATACTAAAAATACTAAAAATCCGAAAATACCATCCTAAATAAGCTAGAATCAGATTTGTCACCCTTAAGAAGTCCTAAACAAAATTGGAAAAATCTGATTTGGAAAATTTGTGTTGCTACCCCCTTTGATGTCCTTGATTAGCTTGGAATTCCTTGTTTAACTTGGACAAATAAGAAAACAAATTTCCTCCTTTGTTGCTGATTTAATTACTTTCCTTCCTAAGTGAGGAAAAGCATTAAATAGTCCTCCCCTCTTTAGGAATAAGATTTGGCCAACTTCCTTACTTAGTTAGGAGAATAAATTGCTGACTCTTTATCCTTGTAGTATTAGAAAAGACAAGCCTAACAAGGCTGGTATTGGGCCGGACACATCAACCCCTTGTTCCACATGAATTGGGCTCTTCTTGGACCTGAACTAAATGAATTAAAGGCTGTCCTTCATGCTCCTTAAATGTTCCAAGCCTCTCTAGGTCCATTTTGTTCCATATATTCTGAACAAGCCCATTCAATGCTTCTTTAAGCTTCTTAGCCCTAGCTCTTGTGATTGGCCCAATTGGCACTTCCAATGAGTTGTTGGCATGATTATGCTTGGTGTTAGGCTGATCCGCATCATCTTCCATTCAATTGGGCTGGTTGCGAACCTCTAATTGGCTACATTTATTCTCTAGATGTGATGATGAAAGGGCTCTGCATGCTCTTTCATGTGGCCTTATTTGATTGGTAATACAACTGTTGGCTGCTTCTATTGACACCGGTTCTATTCTCTTGGCTGATCTTTAGACATCTGTTTTCATTTCCCTATTCCTTGTATCTGCTTGGATGAGCTATTGCCACTTGTTGCTGGCTGCTGCTACCGTATTAATGGTTTCCCACTAGGCTGGCTCTATCTCTGCAAGGAAGGTTATATACGTCTCTACAAGGATTGACATGCTTTAATTGCATGGCTGGTAACTGTCTCCACATGGATGGCTGAAATTTCTTCATCCTTCAAATTTTTGCATGGCTGCATGGCTTCCATTTGTGCTCCTCGGCGGCTTCCATTTGTGCTCCTCGGCTTGTCTACTGTAGGCTCCAGCATGTGAGCTCCTGATCTGGTCTCTCCTGCTAATGATTCATTCCTCAATCTGTCCTACAGCTGTCCTCGTCGGGTTCCTGCTTGATACCTTGGAAGTTCATCTTTTCAGCTTGAGCTCTATGGTCTTTCACCATGGTTGATTGCTTTATGTTAGCTGGCGGTGTCTCTGCATGGCTGGGCTGCGTGCACGTCATGGGGGTTGAGCAGCTGTCCTACGGTTCTGTTTTGGCATGAATAATTGGCGGTTTCTCTACATGGGTGGGCTACGTACATGTCTTCCTGGCTGATATAATGTTGGCTTTGACTTATTCCCTTATCTTGGCTTGATTTCCCTTATCTTGGCTTGGCTGGCGGGTAGCTAGTCTCGGCTGGTTGTGAGCCATATCATTTCTATTGTTTGTCTGAAGTGTGGCTTCTTTTGGCCTTAGGTTAATTAATTTTATGTCTTTATCAATGGGATCTTATTCCCATTTTGGTTTAGGGTCTCTGTTGCCCCCTATCTATACATATTGTGTTTGCTACTTTTGGTGGCATTATTACTTTTGATCTTAATATATATTCTTACATTTAATAAAAAAAAGAAAAAGAAAGAGCTCTCAGTTTACAGAAGTGGCCACCTCTAAGTCCAAAAGCCAATCCTCCCCTGGGTGTAAAAAAGCCAAGTTTATAGAACCCAAGTCAGCCTCACATACTAAAAAGGGCGAGGAAGTTTTGCCGGTTACCAGACAATACTTAACCAGGAGCAAAGCCAGAAAAAAGGATGCTCAATCTAGTTTGGGTAAATCGGGGTCATCTAAGGGCCCTGTTGAAGCTCTAGTGATCCAGCTCCATCCTTTAATGTAGTTGGGTTGGGTGTTTACCCCAATTCTGCTGGGTGGTGCAGGATTTTCTTGATTGCTGTTTAGTTGAACATGTTACTGGCTGTGGCCTGCTGTTTCGCTTGTTGCCTGTTCTGATTATGTGTTTCAGATTGTTCCTTCCTTGATGCAGTTTTTGTTTTTGCTTGCTGTTGGCCATCCTTACTGGTTATGCTAAGAATGTTCCTTGTAGCTTTCCCTGGTGTTGCTTTTGCTGCCGGTTGATCTCCTGTGAGATGCATCATTCTCCCTGGTTTGTTGTTGCAGGATGTGGCTTGTTATGATATTTGGCTGCTTTTATGGCTTATTTGTTCCCTGCAAGGGGCGTTAGTTGTCAGCTCAATTTGTTGATGTTAGGAATCCTTATTTTCTTGTTCAGCTTAGTGGGAGAATGTTCCCTTAGGCTTTCTGCACTTTATTTTGCTCTGCATAAGGGTTGTTCATGCTTTTGTCCATAGGTTCCCTTGATGGCTTTTTGGGAGCAGGGGATCTATGTATAGGGGATCCTTCTTTCCTTTGTTTAAGGGAGTATGTTCCCTTTGCTGGTGCTTGTAATGTTCTGCTGATTTCCAGCTTGTCTTGCTCTTTTTTGATCTATATAATTCTTAAATTTGATAAAAGAAAAAAAAGAAAGAGCTCTCAGTCTAGGTCTGGACCAAGCTTGATCATGTTCTCGTTAATCCACTTTGGTCTCCTGCTCATACCTCTGCACACGTCCATTTTGACAATCCTGGTGCTTTCTCTAATCATTCTCCTGTTATTGCCACTTTCCAGTCTAGGTCTCTGATCGGTAAGAAGTGCTTTAAATTCTTTAATATATGGACTCACCATGACAGCTTCTCAGACTTGGTTGCAGCTAACTGGCATCATGATACTTATGGGTCACCTATTTTCACTTTCTGTAAGCGCCTCAAAGCTCTTAAAGGACCTTTAAGGGAACTCAATAAACTCCACTACAGTCACATCTCTGCGAGGGTTGCTCGTGTTAAGGCTGCCTTAGATAACCATCAAACTATTTTCTCAAATGACAGGGATAATGCTCAACTCCTTGTTGTGGATAAGCTCCTTTGGCAACAGTTTCTTCATCTCAAAGCAGCTGAACGATAGTTCTTCTCTCAAAAGCTCAAATTTACTTTTCTCAAAAAGTGTGACCAAGGCTCTTCCTTCTTTCATGCACTAATGAGCCGGAAGCATTGGTAGAATTATATTCCCGCAATTCATCGCAGTGATGACACTCTTACTACTTTTATTGATGAAGTGGGGACGATCTTTGTTGATTATTATAGCCACTTACTTGGCACACCTAAAGACACCCTTCTCCTTGATAGCTTTGTCATTCAGCATGGCCCTTGCCTGGATGCTAACTCTCATGCTTCTCTTCTTGCTCCATTCTCTGATTTGGACATCAAGAATGTTCTATTTGCTATTGATGATGATAAAGCTTCGAGGCCTGATGGTTACTCATCTTGTTTTTTCAAAAAGTCTTAGGGTGTTTTAGGTGGGGATAGAAGTCTTGTAGTAAGGGATTTCTTTGAGTCCGGCGCCATGCTTAAGCAAATTAATCACTCTATCATTTCTTTAATCCCTAAATCCACCAACTCTTCTTCTGCTTCTGATTTTCGTCCGATTTCCTACTGTAATGTTATATATAAGGTGATTGCCAAGCTCCTTGCAGTGAGATTATCTCATACTCTTTCAATTATTATTAGTCCAATGCAAAATGCTTTTCTTGGTGGACGGCTAATGGCTGACAATATTCATTTACTCCAAGAGCTTCTCTGTGATTATGGAAGAAAAAGATCTTCTCCTCGTTGCTTGTTGAAGATTGATTTTAGAAAAGCCTTTGATTTGGTTCAATGGCCCTTCCTCCAGCAGCTCTTGTTGATGCTTGGATTTCCTACCCGCTTTGTCCACTTAATTATGCAGTGTGTTGAGACTGCTTCATATTCTGTAGCCGTTAATGGTAGCATTTTTGGTTTCTTTCCAGGGAAGAATAGGGTTCGGCTAGGTGACCCTTTATCCCCATACCTTTTTCTTGCTTGCATGGAATATCTCTCCAGAATGCTTCGTATGGCTTCTCTATCTCCTGGTTTTCGTTTCCACCCCAAATGTAATTCACAAGGCATTTCCCATCTTGCTTTTGTGGATGATGTGATCTTGCTTTCAAGAGGTGATAGGCAATTTGTTTCTACTCTTTTTTCACAACTGGTCTCTTTTAGAAAGGCATCGGGTCTAGAAATCAATGCCAACAAATCCTTTATTTTTTTTAGCGGAGTCACAGACAACAGTAAGTGGAAGAAGAGAGTCACTGCCATCTGTTCTTTGGTTGCAATTGGACCTCTTCTCTTTGGCTTTTGATTAAAAATTGGTTGCGTATAACAAGGACCATGTCTTCTCTGCTCAGTGTCATTCGGGGTCTCTCTAGAGCTGGTAACAATGCAGATGGAAGAATGAAGAGAGCCTCTCTCAGTATTCTAGTTTATATAATCTGGGAAGAGAAGAATAAAAGGATATTTGAGGGGAACTGCACTACCATTGATTCTCTCTTTCATAAATTTCAGGTCCTGTTCTTCACTGTTTTTCATTTTCATAAAAGGGATCACTTCTCTCTCCATATTGGCTGATGTTGTGTTTATACCTAGTTTTGCCTCTCTGGTTCTTGGGGGTGCAAGTTGTATGCTTTCCTCTCGTCCGCTCATCATTGCCAGCTCTGTTCCTCTTCTTCACTGTGTTTATGTCCGGTTTTGCCTCTCTGTGTCTTGGGGGTGCTAGTTTATGCTTTCCTCTCCTCCTCTCGTCGTTGCCCAGCTGGTTAGGTTGGCTAGTAGTGGCGGGTTCTTCTATTGAGCTTTTGGAGGTGGTGGCTATTGGTCTTCTTTTCAGAGATGGTATTCCCTTCTCTTCTCAATTAGCGGTCTGTTGATTTTTCTGGTTGTCTTCACGTCTATGCAAGTTCTTGCATGGTTATACATATCTTTTGCATAATTAATTACAATGGCTCTTGCGGTGTACACTCCTAATTGGTTGCTTTCCTCCACCATCAATATCTGTTGCTTGTACCCATCTCCACGTGGGGGAATCCTCTCGGTGGGCT
>NW_011500683.1:52181-67181 GCF_000495115.2 Populus euphratica | reverse complement strand
TAGTCCACCAAGAGGATTCCCCCACGTGGAGAGGATCTACAATCAACAGTAATTGAAGAAGGAAGACAGCAACCAATCAGGAGTGAACACCACAAGAAGCATTATAATTAATTACGCAAAGCATAAGCATAACCATGCAGGAACATGCGGAGACGTGAAGATGGCCAGAAAATCCAATAGACCCCTGCTTGAGAGGACCAGGGAAATCATCTCTGAAGAGGCTCCGAAACAAGGGGAAAAGAATACCAACCACCTCCGGCCAGGGAAACCAATAGCCATCACCTCCAGAAGCTCACGAAGAGAACCCGCCACTATCAGCCAAGCTAACAGAGCTGGCAACGACGAGAGAAAGAGAGCAAAGCATACAACTGAAATATACGAAAGAGAGAAGCAATGGAAGTGCTCTTCCCCTCAAATATCCTTTTACTTCTCTCGTCCCAAATTATATAAACCAGAATACCGAGAGAGGCTCTCCTAATTCATCCATCAGCATTGTTACCACCCTTAGAGAGACCCTGTAAGCTGGAGGGACCAGATGGAAGAACCCACGAACCCCACGTGGAAAGGAATCACTACCAAATGGAAGACAATGGGGAGAGCACACAACAGCGATAGATAAACTGAAGAGCATTAACGTGATGCCATACAGAGATGATGAAAGACACCCTTGCAGAAAACTGCAATGCACAAGCAGACAAGCACAGGAGGCTGCATCTCGCCATGCAGAAAAAGAGAAACCAACAGAAAAAGGGAGACGAGGGACAGAAGTCTGATGAAGGAGCACAGGGCCAGAGACCGCAAGAAACAACTAACAGCAGGAAATTACATCTCTACAGCACAACAAGCAGCAGCGAAGGCAACAAGAAGAAACGAGGAACCATGCACGACCAGCCCTTAACATACCCTCAACATGCAAGGCAAAACGCAACAGACTGGTCAGTAGCCAACATGGAGAGAAAAATGATCATTGTCATGGAAATGGAAAACCATGAAAAACAAAGTCTGAAATTTGTGAAAGAGAGAGGCAATGGAGCTGTATTTGTTGTCAAAAATGTGTTTGTTCCTCTCCTCCCAGATAATATAAGCAAGTATTCCAAGCGAGGCACGCCTCATTTTGCCATCAGCATTATTTCTACCTCTATGCAGCCCCCGAATGGCACTTCTAATGGTTGACATGCGTCTAGTGATATGTGATTAGTACTTAAAAGTACATTTTTATCATGGTTTTATAAAATAAGTATAATGTAAACTTAATATGGACTTTAATGTTTGATACTAACATGTTTTGTATTTGTTATCTTGTTCACTCTTTAATACTTTGCTTGTTAAATGATTAATCTTGATTTATGTTGTATAACACTTGGTACAACAAATGCTTGGTACTTTCATAGCCCATAATGTATGGTATAACCGACACCTGAGCTATGAAAGGAACTTGATTTGTTGTTAACATAAGTTATAATCATGGATGCTTGACGAGATTTACAAGTATTAGCATTAATTGAATAAGATGACTAATGTAATCATGTTAACAATATATAATCTGATTGGAACCTCTTTTGTGTGTGGTTTCCAATTCAATAATAAGAGTTTATACTATATTTGTTTGATATACCATTAGTGGAACCTCTAACCTTGACATTTGTTCTTATTATTGTTTAATCTTTACTTTAATATTCCATCTCTAAATTTTCATCATCATCATCTTCTTCTTCTTCTCTTTATTATTATTGTTATTGTTATTGTTATTATTATTACCGTTATTATTAGTATTATTATTATTATTACTACTACTACAAGTTCTCATCATCATCTTCTTCTTCTTCTTCTCTTTCTTTACTATTACTATTATTATTATTATTATTATTATTATTATTATTATTATTATTATTGTTTATAATTGTTGTTTATAATTTGTACAATTAACCTCCCTATGGTTCGACCCCGGTCTTGCCGGGTTATTTATTACTTCGACACTCCTGCACTTGGGAGAAGACATCAATCTTTTAGTCGTGTCAATATGCAGCCAGGATCTAATCAACTGCTAGAGGAGAGAGGTCCAGGGGCAGCTAAAGAAAAGGTGACTGTGTGACTCCTCATCCACTTGGTAGAAAATGCATGTTGGGTGTTGGGTGTGTTTGGAGGAAATGAAGCCTATCACTGGTACGAAGCCTTCCCAAAACCGCCGACCATAAAGTAAAACTATATCTAGGCATGGACCATGACTCCCAGACAACTTTTTTCCAAAGCACTGGAGTGCTTCAAAAGCGCAAGAAGTCATAAGCATGAGCTGTGAAAGGGCCAACTGATTTGCTCCAGCTTTCCAATAACGAAAGAGCATGAGACCGGCTACCACCCATATCAACAAGCTTATCCCAAAACTTAAGAATGGCTTTCCATAAAGGAGATGAGCCTGGGTGAGTTGTAGAGTCCCAAATGGAAAGATTGTGTAAGTAGAAGTGACGAACCCATTGAATCCAAATGGAATCAGTTTTAAGATGAAGATTCCATAATTGTTTAGCAAGAAAGCTATTATTACGAGCTCTAATGTCAAAGAGACCCAACCTACCTTCATTCTTAAGGAGACAAACTATGCGCCAAGCGACAAGCACTGATTTGGTCTTACATATAGAACCTATCCACAAGAAATTACGTAATATACAGATGATTTATTTGAGCACAGTATCAGGAATAGGAAAAATGTTTAACCATAATTGAACCATGCCATATAAAATAGATTTAATCAGCTCAACCCGACCAGCGTAGCTGAGATGCTTCCCAAACCAACATTGGATTGCCGACTCAAGCTTATGGAGGAGAGGAGAGTATTGACTAGTGAGAAGTCGGTAAGGGCTCAGAGGCACGCCAAGATAGCGAAAAGGAAAAGACCCTTCAACAAACCTAGTATCAAAAAGAATCAAGTGCTTTATATTGGCTGAAACTCCACCAAAGAATATGGATGATTTGCTAGCATTAATGTTCAACCCTGAAGTTTTTCCAAAATGTCCAGTTGCTGGAATAGAGAGGCAACAGATTGTTGATCTCCCCTAAAGAGCAAAATAACATCATCAACAAATGCCAGATGACAAATACCAAGAGTGGCACACTTCGGGTGGAATAAAAAACTAGAAGATTGAGAAGCCATGTGGAGCATCCGGGAGAGATATTCCATGCAGACAATAAAGAGATAAAGGGGATAAAGGATCACCCTGACGAACACCATTCTTCCCATGAAAAAAGCCATAAATACTTCCATTAACAGCTACAGAGTAAGAGGCTGTTTCTACATACTGCATCACTAAATGGACAAAACGACTTGGAAACCCAAGCAACAACAGGAGATGGCGAAGAAAAGTCCACTGAACTGAGTCAAAAGCTTTCCTGAAATCAATCTTCATCAAGCATCAAGGAGAAGTCCGTTTACACTCATAGTTCCGAAGGAGCTCTTGAACTAAATGAATGTTATCTGCCATCAAACGACCCCTAGAAAAGCATTCTGCATTGGACTAATAATAGTAGCAAGAGCATGAGATAGCTTTACAGCAATAATCTTGACAATCACCTTGTATATCACATTGCAACAGGAGATCGGATGAAAATCTGAAGTAGAGGAAGCATTGGCCGATTTGGGAATAAGGGAAATGATGCAATGATTGATTTGTTTAAGGAGAGCACCCGACTGAAAAAAAATCCCGCACAGCAAGACAGAAGTTTGGGCCTACAACATCCTAAGATTTTTTGAAAAAACAAGAGGAGAATCCATCAGGCCTAGGGGCGTTATCATCATCTATAGCAAAGAGAGTATGTTTGATGTCCACATCAGACACTGGAGTAAGAAGAGAAGAAATAAAAGCAGTGTCAAGACAAGGACCATGTTGAACAACATTGATATCTAGGGGAAGAGTGTCCTTTGAAGTACCAAGCAGCTGACTATAATAATCCATAAAGACAGCCCCGACTTCATTCATAGAAGAAGTGAGAGAGCCATTACTGCATTGAATGGCAGAAATAAACTTTTGCCCATGCTTCCTATTCATAAGGGCATGAAAGAAGAAAGAGCCTTTATCACACTCCTTAAAATATTTGCACTTAAGCTTTTGGGAAAAGAACTGATGTTCAGCTGCCTTAAGATGGAGAAGATTCCGGCAGAGGAGCATGTCTTGTTCATGAAGATGAGTATTCTCCCGATCAATAGAGAAAAGAGTTTGATGAGCATCAAGGGCAGCTTCAGCACGAGCAAACCTTTTAGAAATGTGGTTGTACTGAAGCTTATTGAGGTCTCGTAGAGGCCTCTTAATATGTTTCAAGCGCTTATGAGAAAGATGATGAAAAACCCTCTCTTGAACCTTATGAGAAAAATGATGAGTCAATCTCTGAGGGTAAGGAAGGGGTTGAATCTGAAAATTGCAAAGAAACGATTGATTCCCCGCCAGCACTTCCATTTTCTCATGTCATGACCAAACAAAGGAAAGTTAATCACAACTCTGAAATCTTTGAAACTTTCAAACAGGTAAGAATCAATATACCTTTGTTGGATGCTATTAAACAACTTCCTTCTTATGCTAAGTTTTTGAAAGATCTATGCACTGTGAAGAGGAAACTGAATGTGAAAAAGAAAGCCTTTTTAGCCGAACAAGTAAGTGCTATTCTTCAAAACAATAATGCTTTGAAATATAAAGACCCTAGTTGTCCTACAATTTCTTGCTTTATTGGAAAACATAAAATTGAAAGAGCCTTACTTGATCTGGAGCGAGTGTGAATTTACTACCATATTCAGTTTTTCAGAGTCTCAATCTAGGTGAGTTAAAACCAACTTCTATAACTCTTTTACTTGCCAATAGATCTATAAAGGTGCCTAGAGGAATAGTTGAAAAGTGTTAGTACAAGTCGATAAATTCATTTATCCTGTGGATTTTGTTATCTTGGACATAGAACCTGTTGAAGCATGTAATTCATTTCCTGTTATTTTAGGACGCTCGTTTCTTGCAACTTCTAACGCATTGATTAATTATAGAAATGGACTGATGAAGCTATCATTTGGAAACATGACATTGGAGATGAATATTTTCAACATTTGCAAGCAACCTAGAGATGATAATGATTTACAAGAAGTAGATCATATTGACGAATTAGTTTATGATCAACTTGAATCTACTTTAAGTAAAAATGAGTTGGATGAATCTGAAGATTTGCAAATGATTTATTTTGAGAAAGAAATCACAGATAAAAAACGCACAGAAAATGTTGATGCGGATCTTTTATTGAAAGTGACAACAAATTCGACATCTGACATCACATCAATCGATGATTACTTTCCTAACGAATCCTTTCTCTTAGTTTAATGCCTTGGTATGATAAAAATATCAATTTTCTTGCTTTAGGAGATTTGCCAGCTGATTGGAGTATCCAAGATAAAGAAAAGTTTTTGAACGAAGTGAAGAACTTTTATTGTGATGACCCTAACTTATTCAAATATTGTCTTGATCAAATATTTCAAAGATTCATTCCCGACAATGAGGTAAGTAGAGTCATTAAACTTTATCATTCTGAAACATGTGGGAGTTATTTGTCGTTAAAAAATACAACTGCAAGAATCTTTCAAAATGGATTTTATTGGCCCACCATGTTCAAGGACACACATGCATTCTGCAAAACTTGTGAAAATTGTCAAAAAGTTGATACTGGTAAAAAAGTTTTGTTTTATAATTCTCAACTCTATACATTTCCTAGAGAGCTAATCAAGATGGAGCAATCTTTATGGGGCTTGTGATGTTGAGAATTCAATGAATGACAATGTTTTTAAGAATCAACTGATTTGAATGATCTTGTAGATAAAGGTTGATTATTTTGTTTTTTTTTCTTACATCATTTTTGAGTGATTTTTGCTAGTTCCTCTCACCCTGGTCAAATGACGAACAACGGTACTTTGTGACTTAAGTCGGTTCTTTTAGTTTCCTATAATAACTGATATCTGTGTATATATTTGTACAATTCTTTGAATCTCTCTTCCAATTCTCATTTAAAAATGGACACTAATCTTGAAAAATTGAAAAAATATTTTCCCGCTCTGCCTCAAAATGCGATTACAAAAATTTACCATGCTAGATGTGCAAGATTGAGATTGTTAGTGAATCATGGAATTCCTGAAGATATTCACTGGTTGATTGAAGCAAAGGTCCCATTATCAGGTGAGTCCTCTAATTCCTTCATTACACAAATGCATGGAACAGGTAAAAGCACTTTTACATAGAGACGTCGTGCAAAACGACTGAAAGTCTATCATCGATGTGCTAGATGGACTTGTAATGCACAATGTCATTCTTTAGAAATGGTATCTATAAACCATGAAGATAAAATACAATTCATGAAGGATGGTCTGAGTAAGGAGTCTTTAGATAATCTTCTATTAACTCTTGAGACGCATCCTAGTGGAGATGTGCATCGTGCAATTCATGATTTATGGCCACTATTTCATAAAGAACATGATCGACTTAGTCTTGGGAATCTGACTAAAAAAGACCCTGTTTGCCAGTTTTAAGAAAACTGGATGGGAAACCTATCCCCGGCCCATAAAGGGCGTTTAAGCCGTTCTTGGACGTAAAACAAAGGGAAGATGTGAGCCACAATCACAACTACTTGTACATACACATGCTTTTTCAAAAGTAAATAAATAAAGAGAGAGAGAGAGTGTGAGACTCTAGCTGACCTACATATAGGTGGTATGATTGCCTTTCTAATTTCTCATTTATAAAACCCTCTCTTCCTTCCTTTCATTTCTACTCAACCCATCCATTCAACAAATATAGAAGTGTGTGGAAATGGCAAGTTCCTCAGGTCATCATATAAGAAATATTTGTGTTTTTGGTGGATCTAGTCCTCGGAAAGAAAAGGAGTTTTTAGAATCAGCAAATCATCTTGGTCACGTGCTAGCTGAGAGAAAGATTCATTTAGTGTATGGGAGAGACAGTCTTGGGTTAATGGGAGGTGTGTCAATAGCTGCATTTTTAGGAGGTAGTCAAGTTTTGGAGGTCATCCCTGAAGCTTTGGCACAAGGGGACATCATTGGAAAAACAATTGGAGAGGAACTTCAGGTCTCCACAATGTTGGCTCGAATGAATGCAATGTTTAACCATGCTAATGCCTTCATTGCTTTACCAGGTGGTCTAGGCACATTAGAAGAGATCTTTCATATTTCTTCTTGGGTCCAACTGCACATTCACCATAAACTCATAGGTTTGTTAACTGTTAATAGTTATTATGATAAGTTGTTGTCCTTTCTTGATCATGCTGTGGAACAGGAATTTTTAACATCTTCTACACGACAAATCATAATCTCTGCTGCTACTGCTGAATAATTGATTGACCAACTACAATCTTTCATTCCTGTGATTGATCCCTCCATGAGTTGCATAAACTGGTCAACTAAGGAAAGTCGTAAAAAGCTTAGATTGGATTTGAGCCTTCATTTGTGAATCTTTGTGTCTTTTGGTTTTATTATTGTGTTTTATTGTTTCTTATATTTGTTTCAGTGTGTTTCAGGTTTGTTAGTGTTCGTTATTTCAGGTGATATCTTCTATACTCTATCTTTCTACCTTTAAACATTGAGAACAATGTCTCGTTTTAGTTGGGGGGAGAGGGTAGTAGCTTAAAAAAAAAAAACTAACTGTGTTTTCTATTTCATAAAGCATGTGCAAAATTGTTGTTACTATGATGGCAGAGTAAAGAGAACTTTTTATGACTTTTGAGACGCATCTTAGTAACCATTCATAACAATGTCTATCATAATACTTGAAATATTCAGGTTTACAAACTCTCGCATTACTATCACTTAATTCTGCTCATATACTTATTTAACATGATTGTGGGTTGCATATTGGATTAATTTACACACTGCTTTAACATATGATTATGGGTTGCATATTGGATTATTACATTATTTATGTTCTTTTGTTAAAGGTAACAAATAAGGGAAAGGGATAGTAAATAATTAAAAAAAAAGAGAAAAAAAAGAAAAAATGATAATAACAAAAAATGTAGATAAGTTTGGTTTCGTAGCCTCCCTAACCTAAGCAATTGAGCCCGAAGGGGTGTTTTCACACCTAATACCCTAAAGTCAACTGACTTGGGAGCTATTGGTCCAACGCTTGTTACATGGGTTGAGGAGAAAAGCTTAAGGAAATCAAACATTGCGCTATCTACATATCAGTATCTGCGACCCGAGTTACTAAGCTCGTAGGGGTGTCTTAACATCTAATACCCTAAGACCAACTAGCCTGCGAGTCATTAGCCGAAAGCTCGTTCCATGGGTTAAAGATGCATGGTGTTTTAAATTATATGTGTATATATTAAAAAGAAAAAGAAAAAAGAAGAAGACAAAAATAATAATCCCAACCCAAGGAAGTTAACCTTAAACATTAGAACAAAAAATTTATTTTCTTCCAAGAAAAGCCCCATAATTATGTGTTGATACATTGAGCACAAAAGAAAGGTTTATGAATAACTTGTTAAGAGGTATTGAGCAGGTAAATAAATTTAATGAGAGTTTGTTTATTTGGATAGATTAATGGAAGTTAAATGATGACTACCTTGCTTTGTGGAATTTGCAAAGTATTTTTCTATTTTAACGCTTTGATTACTAGGGACTAGCAATAAGCTAGTTGGGGGGTGTGATTGATACTTAAAAGAGTATTTTTATCAAGATTTTATATCATCATTTTGCACTTGAAGTATCAATAACTCTTTAATTAAAGCATGTTTTATAATAATATATCTAATAATATAAGATACCTTTAATTTCTGGTAAATGTTCATTTTAAATGCATGCCTATCACATAAATGAAAGGATTGATTGATGACTTTAAGAACTTAAATTGCAAGGGCAAAGAGATGGTCAAACTTAGAAAAGAGATGTCGGTGCAATCCAAACCGGAACACTGTTCGGTAATTGGGTCATATCTGGAGCTACAGATCTCAGATTTAGGTCCAATTTATATGGATGGAAAGGTAAGACATAGGCCTACAACTTTCATATGGAGACCAAGATCTAAAAAGGCCATTATCAAGTCCAAATTGTAGCAACAACAAAGAAACCCGAATCTGTCTTCCAGCCCGAGCACTGTTCGGTATTTTGGCCATATCTGGAGTTGTAGAAGTCAAAATGAGCTGAATGTTTTACACAAGAAAGCGAAGAAAATTTCCTACAACTTTCATGTTTTCAAGTGGCTCCAATTTTGACGTTATCAATGACGTTTTGGGTACACAAGATAAGATAAGGATTGTCACCAAGTTAAGAGTTGGTCACCCACTCATCAATTTGTCATCAAATCAATAGTTCCCAATTTTGGCCTATAAAAGGAGGCATTTGCCATGCATTTAGGCATCTTGGTTTCCAGATCAATATCATGCTCTTACTTTCTCTCTTTGTATTTTTTGTAATGTTTATGCTTAGTTTTCATTAATATCAAGTTTATGCCTTTCATTTCCTTTCCTTTACTAGTTAACTTTTATCTTATTTATGTTCTTATTTTGTTTATCTATTTTTCTTTCTTTCATTATGTCTAGCTAAGTTTATTATGTCAAGGTGAAAAGGTTACACTAATGGTGTAGGAATAAGTATAGTCTAAACTTAATATGAACTTTAATGTTTGATACTAACATGTTTTATATTTGTTATCTTGTTCACTCTTTAATACTTTGCTTGTTAAATGACTAATCTTAATTTATGTTGTATAACAATTGGTACAACAAATGCTTGACACTTTCATAGCCCATACTGTATGGTATAACCGACACATGAACTATGAAAGGAACTTGATTTGTTGTTAACATAAGTTATAATCATGAATGCTTGACGAGATTTACAAGTATTAGCATTAATCGAATAAGATGAATAATGTAATCATGTTAACAATCTATAATCTGATTGGAAACTCCTTTGTGTGTGGTTTCCAATTGAATAATAAGAGTTTATACTATACTTGTTTGACATACCATTAGTGGAACCTCTAACCTTGACATTTGTTATTATCATTGTTTAATCCTCACATTGATATTCCATCGCAACGTTTTCATCTTCTTTTTCTTCTTCTCCATCTTTTTCTTTATTACTACTACTACTACTATTTCTATTAGTATTGTTGTTGTTGTGATTACTATTGTTGTTGTTTATAATTGTCGTTTATAATTTGTATGATCAACCTCCCTTTGGTTCGACCTCGGTCTTATCGGATTATTTATTACTTCGACACTCCTGCACTTGGGAGAAGACATCAATCTTTTCGTCGTGTCACAAGGACTTAATTATACTTTAAATGGGTCAAATTAATTTTAATTTTATTTGAGGCTTAATTGGTGAAAAATTAAGTTTGGGGGCCTAATTTTGGCTTAATTGAGAAGAGTGGAATTTTAAGAGACTAAATTTAGTTTTTATCAAGTTAATTGGTTGAAATTAGGGATCAAGAGTATGTTTGGTATTGTGATAGTTGTTATGGTTGTGGTTTGAAAAAAAATTATTTTATAAAAAGTACTTTTAGTTGAGGTTGGTTTGAAAAAATAGATGTTTGGTTAAAACTGTGATTGAAATTGAGGTCGAAGAAAAAATAATTTAATGTCTTTAGTTAAGAATGCTTTTAAAATTGAGATTATAAAATAATTTTAAAAAATATATATTAATATTGATGGTTTTTAATTTAAATAATTTAACTATTATCATTATATCATAAAATAAATAATACTTTATATAAAATATTTTTTATTGTTCCATTAAATTTTTAAGAGCGTAACAACATAGGTAAAATATAATCAAGAATAAAATTGAGATTGCGATCAAATTCTGTAAATATTACATCATCAAGAGATTTCCATCTAATTTATGTAGTGTCATTGAATAATATTTAACACTAGTTCTTTTTTAATAAAACACAATTAAAAATAAAAAAAGATATTTTTTTATTTTGTTAGATCGAACCCTGTTCAACACATTTTTAGCGTTGAACCGGACCGATTTGGCCGGAACAATGGAGCACGTTCCACTGTTCATGAGTTTTCAGCTTAAGAAGCAGCAATTTGGTGCTTCTTGCAAACTTGCGGTCGTGCCACAATTAACAATAGGCCTCACCAGTAGAAATCTACTGTTGGAGCATTACCAAACAAGTAAGTTGTTGTGGTTGCTTCTAAAGTAGAAGCAACCACGCAACCAAACATCCACCAAATTGCAAGAAAATTAAAGTTTGAGGTTCAATTAGGGGCTAAATTGAAGAAATTCGAGATCAAGGATGATATCCCAATAGGCGTGTAACTTTGGGGCTCCAATTAAAATTTTAAGGTCAATTAGGGGTTCAATTAAAAGCAATTGAAAGAGAAAGGACTGAAATGAATTTTGACCAAAAAAGGATTTTGGTACTATTCATCATCTTCTTTAAATCCCTGAAATAGCTGGTTCGATTATCTACTTTGTAGTTGCATTTAATGTACCTAATGTCCACCAAATTTGCCAAAACTTGCACGAAATTGATCACCAGACATCCCTCTGTGTTAGGGTGTGGTCGGCACCGATAAATAAACGGACGTGGCACCACCCCAAAGAGGCCAACTCAGGCAGCCTGCAATAGCAGATTTGACAATTTGATAGTGTGTCATGCCTACTTTGAGCCAATGGTTAGGATCTTTTTCATCTAAATCAAGGGCTGAAATTTTTTGTCTAGCATAGACAAGATTTTCCTCTTCCACCGCTTGTAAATAGCTGTGGATTTGATGGCTTGAGGGAGGAGAATATCGAGTACAAAATCAGCTCAAAAACCAGTTTTTCTACCGATTTCTGCAAATTTTCTTCTTTCTTTCTCTCTCTATTGTGGCCTTTAGCCACCATCACCACCGGTCTTTCCACCATCAGCTCCACCATAGGAAGCCAACTTAACAACTAGCCGACCACCAAGAGCCACCGTTGATTTCTCTCTCCTCTCTGCAACCTCTCATGCGCGCTTTCTTTTCCTTCTTTCTTCCTCTTCCAGTTATAGCCGCTGCAACCAACTCCACCGCCGTTTCAACCGCCGGCTTCAGGTTGTTCTCCTCTGCCAGCCAACCATAACAGCCACGCTAGGTGATTTGCCACCCTTCCCCTGGTCCTTAATCTTCCCTATGGAGTTCCACTATTCATAAGTGAACATTGGACATGAATTATAATTCATGTTCGCTGTTCATGTAGTGGGTTATGCATTTTTTTTAATAAATCTAAAAATTTTCTAAAGATCATTTTAAAAAAAATGTGATTTTCTTACATTTTTTTCCACCAATTTTACATAATATCGAGTCGTGTATTTACACAGTAAAATACAAATTTGATATTAAAATACCCAATTTTCTCTTAATTTATAAAAAATTCTAAACATTTTCAAAAACAAATATTTTGTTGCATACGGCCAAATCCTGAAATTTTTCCAACCATGTTTTTTATTAAAAAAAATTGCATCTTTTTCATGTTTTTTTTTCAAATCCAAAAATGAGTGCAAGGGATAAACCACCGCATTCTTTTTGTTATAGTTCTTGCAAATTGAGAAATATCAGGATGAACACAGAGGAGATTAATCTCATACGTTTTTTTCTAAAACAAATCTTAAGCATAGATAAATGAAGTAAAGTGATTGGGAAATATAGTGGTAGAATTATTAATTTTTATTTTTGTTTGTTTGTTAGTGTATGTTATTAGTTTCTAATATAGTTTGGGTTTCAAGTGTTTAAAAATTAAATTTTAAATTAAAATTTAATGTTTTTATTGGTTATCATTAGTATATTGTAGTTATAAAGTTGGAGTGTAATACATCTTTGTAATAATTTGATTTTTTTTATTTGTTTTTTTATATAACTATGCTTAATATTAATAATATAATTTATGATAATTAAAATAACAGCAATATATTTAGAGGCTTAAAATGTTAATTTAAAAGCTTGACAAAGGTTGGGTTTTCAAGTTATGGCTGAGATTTCTAAAATAGTACTTTTCATGTTCTTTAAAAAGTATTACATTAACTTTTTAGTTTGGATCAATTTTGATCCATTCCTCTGCATGGCATCATTAAGGTAACTTTATTAGTAAATAATCTACAATTTATTTATTTCAATAACAATTTTTTAGAGTGATTTTAATTTTAGAGTTTTGGTTTTAAATCTAAATCCATTTTGACAAAATTATGATTTATGAGTATTAATCGAAGTGAATGAACTCATAATTCTTGATCTTTAATGATTTCCAACCTTTTGTGCTTTTAATTTCATAAAATCTATTCTGGATTAGTGTTCATGTTGTTGGAATTTGTTTGAATGTTTTTGTTTTTTGTATGTGTGATTCTTTTTGTATGTGTGATTCGATTTGACCAAGAAATTTTAAGTTTTTTTGTGTTTTTAAATCTTTTTTTGGCTTTGTTTTTGTTTTTGGTTTGTTTTTAGGTCAACCCCAAATCTTTGGTTTGGTTTATAGTTGAATCAGAGATTTCAAATCAACTTGATTAAGTCAAAATTAGGTCAAAAAGTGTAGACCTATTTGGTTTGTAATGTTTTTGCTAGAGTTTTTTTTTTAAGGCTATTTTTGGCAAGCACCCCCTAGACTTCTTTTTTCTTTTTTTGATAGTTTTGGTTTCAAGAAGAATGGATTTTTGTCAACCAAAGCCTATAAAAATAATAACAATAAAATATTTTTTTATTGTATATGATTAAAAATCCTAAAAATTATTTAGCATTATTTCAAAAAAATAAAATATTTTTCCATGTTGTAAAAAATACAAAAATTATTTACAACAACTTTGTAGAATTTCAAAATATTTTAGCCTATATTTCAAAAAAATATTAAAAATCTTGGCAAGAAAGTATTATTCATTTTTAATATAAAGATAAAAAAAACCTAAAAGGGATTAATATCCAAAATATTATTAAAAATTATAATTTATTATTACTCACTTTAATATAAGGATAAAAAAAACTCGAGTTTAATATCTAAAATATTAAGGGAATAATTCAAAAGATTTGGTCAATATTTAAATAACCCTAAAAATTCTATTTCCTAAAAATTCATCGTCAACATTGTGGTATAAATATTGAACCTATAAGTAGGCTAGTATCTATATAATAAAAGTTGACTAAAAAATTCTTAAATTTATTTTGAATATTAACCAATTTTAATTAGGAGTATTTTTCCCTATAATATAAGAGTTGTGGGAAACACTTTTGTTTTTAAAAGTAGGTGAATATTGTTATGGCACCTATATGGATTTTTCCTATAAGAATTTACTGAGTATACAAGCTCATAAAAAATTTAAAATCATATTCAGACCACAAATACAACTTATCTCAGCTAAGGTGAGATAGAAGTGTTAATATCTTCTATAACCACAACCAGTCAATTATCCTAGAATTTCAAATAAGACTAGTACACTCATGTATCCTAATGAAATTGAACTAAACTATTAGGTGGTGACTTGATTGATACTTAAAAGTGTATTTTTATCAAGGTTTTATATCATCATTTTACACTTGAAGTATCAATAACTCCTTAACTAAAGCATTTTTATACTAATATATCTAATATATAAGATACCATAACTCCTTAACTAAAGCATGTTTTATAATAATATATTTAATAATATAAGATACCTTTAATTTGTGGTAAATATTCATTTTAAATGCAGGCCTATCACATAAATGAAAGGATTGATTGAAGAATTTAAGAACTGAAATTGAAAGGATAAAGAGATGGCCAAACTTAGAAAAGATATGTCGGTACAATCCAAACTAGAACATTATTCGGTAATTAGGTCATATCTGGAGCTATAAATATAAGATTTAGGTCTACTTTATATGGGTGGAAAGGTAAGACATAGGCCTATAACTTTCATATGGAGCCCAAGATCTAAAAAGACCATTTTCAAGTCCAAATTGTTGCAACAATAAAGAAGCCCGAATCTATTCTCCAGCCTGAGCATTGTTCAGTATTTTGGCCATATCTAGAGTTCT
>NW_011500683.1:41758-48915 GCF_000495115.2 Populus euphratica | reverse complement strand
ACTTAAGTCACGGAGTACTGTTGTCCGCCATTTGACCGGGGTGAGAGAAACTTGCAAAAATCACTCAAAAAGAAACAAAAATAAAATAAAATAAAATCAATATTTATATAAGAAACAAAAATAAAGTAAAATAAAATAAAATAAAATCAATCTTTATATACAGGATCAACCAATTCAATAGAGTTATGTTCAATTAAAAAATTGTCAAAGTAAACTTTCAGACGATGTCCATTTACCTTGAAAACATTGTCATTCTTTGGATTCTCTATGTCATAGGCCCCATATGGATATACATGTTTCACAATAAAAGGACCGCTCCATCTTGATCTTAATTTTCCAGGAAATAAATGCAGTCAAGAATTATAAAGCAAGACTTTTTGACCAACATTGAAGGTTTTTCTCAGTATTTTCTTGTCATGAAACTCTTTAATTCTTGCTTTATGAATTCTTGAATTTTCATATGCATCATTTCTTATTTCCTCAAGCTCATTTATTTGTAATTTTCGCAATTGACTAGCATTATCCAGATTTGAATTGAAAGCTTTAATAGCCCAATAAGCTTTATGTTCAAGTTCCACAGGCAAGTGATAAAGTTTTCCATAGACTAGTCTATAAGGTGACATATCTAATGATGTTTTATAAGCAGTTCGATAAGCCCAAAGTGCATCATTAAGTCTTAAAGATCAGTCTTTCCTATTAGGGTTCACTGTTTTCTCCAAAATATGTTTGATCTCCCTATTAGTAAGCTCTACTTGTCCACTTGTTTGAGGGTGATAAGGGGTGGCAACTTTGTGTGTGATTCCATATTTCTTCATTAAAGACTCAAATGGCTTGTTGCAGAAATGTGTTCCACCATCACTTATTATGGCTCGAGGGACTCCAAATCGACTCAAAATATTTTCTTTCAAAAACTTTATCACTGTTTTGTGATCATTGTTTCGACTTGGAATTGCCTCTATCCATTTTGAAACATAATCTACTGCGACTAATATGTATAAGAAACCAAATGATGGAGGGAATGGAGCCATGAAATCTATACCCCAACAATCAAAGATCTCAATGACAATAATAGGGTTTAAAGGCATCATGTGATATTTTGAAATAGATCCCAACTTTTGACAATTTTCACAAAACTTGCAGAATGCATGTGAGTCTTTGAACATGGTGGGCCAGTAAAATCCACTTTGTAAGATTTTTGCAGTTGTCTTTCTTGATGAGAAATGGCCCCCACATGCCTCAGAATGACAAAATTTAATGACACTACTTACCTCATTGTCAGGAATGCATCTTCGAAATATTTGATCAGGACAATATTTGAATAAATAAGGATCATCCCAATAAAAGTTCTTCACTTCGTTCAAAAACTTTCTTTTATCTTGGGTACTCCAATGAGCTGGCAATTGTCCTGAAACAAGAAAATTGACAATATTAGTAAACCAAGGCATTGTAGAGACAGAAAGTAAAGATTCATCAGAAAAGTAGTCATCGATTGGTGTGATGTCAGTTTTCGAATCTGTTGTCAATCTTAACAAGTGATCTGCGACAACATTTTCGCTGCCTTTCTTATCTTTGATTGTGATATCAAATTCTTGAAGTAATAAAATCCACCGCACCAATCTAGCCTTGGAATCTTTCTTAGAAAGAAGATATTTCAATGCTGCATGATCACTAAAAACAACAACAGCTGAGCCAACAAGATAAGATCTGAATTTTTCACATGCAAATACTACTGCAAGTAATTCTTTTTCAGTGGTGGTATAATTCATTTGAGCACTATTTAAAGTTTTACTTGCATAGTAAATTACATAAGGTTTCTTATCCTTTCTTTGTCCCAAAACAACACCTACGACATAATCACTAGCATCACATATTATTTCAAAAGGTAATGACCAATCAGGAGGTTGAATGATAGGAGCACAAGTAAGCAAGTTTTTAAGTTTAACAAAGGCTTCTTCATAATGTTCAGTCCATTCAAAAATAGTATCCTTTGTTAGAAGGTTACTTAAAGGCTTAGATATTACACTAAAATCTTTGATGAACCTTCTATAAAAACTAGCATGTCCCAGGAATGATCTAACATCTTTAAGAGATTTTGGTGTTGGCAAGTTTGCAATTAACTCGATTTTAGATTTGTCAACCTCAATTCCTTTTGATGAAACAATGTGACCAAGTACAATGTCGTTTGTTACCATAAAATGACATTTTTCCCAATTCAGCACAAGATTCTTCTCTTCACACCTGGTTAAAACCTTTCCTAAATTAGTCAAACAATCATCAAATGAATCGCCAAAAACAGAAAAATCATCCGTGAAAATCTCAAGAAAATGTTCAACCATATCGCTAAATATACTAAGCATGCATCTTTGAAATGTGGCTGGTGCATTACATAATCCAAAAGGCATCCTTTGATATGCAAAAGTACCAAATGGACATGTAAAAGTAGTCTTTTCTTGATCTTCCAATGCAATTTCAATTTGGTTGTAACCCGAATAGCCATCTAGGAAACAATAAAATTCATGACCTGCAACTCTTTCTAGGATTTGATCCATGAAAGGTAAAGGAAAATGATCTTTTCTAGTCATTGAATTAAGTTTCCTATAGTCAATGCACATGCGCCAACTAGTAACAGTTCTAGTGGGAATTAACTCATTGTTCTCATTTGTTATCACAGTGACTCCAGACTTCTTAAGTACAACTTGGGTAGGACTTACCCATTTGCTGTCAGAAATAGGATAAATGATTTCATTATCTAGAAGCTTAATGACTTCATTTTTCACTACTTCTTTCATATTAGGATTTAGCCTTCGTTGCATTTCTCTAGAGGGTTTAGCATTTTCCTCTAAATAAATTCTGTGAGTACAAATCAAAGGACTAATTCCTTTTATATCAGTTATGATCCATCCTAATGCATTTTTGTGCATTTTCAGAGTTTGTAATAACTTACCTTCTTGATGTGCATTAAGTTTGGAAGAGATTATTACCGGAAAAGTTTCATTTTCTCCCAAAAATAAGTATTTGAGATTGGATGGCAACGGCTTCAAATCAGGTTTTGGTGGTTGAACACTTGAAAGTATGGACTTAATTAATCGTGGTGGCAATTCCTCAATTTGTGGCCTCCAATTACTTGTCTTTGATTCTTCTTGAAAATAAATCATTTCCAAATCATCAGATTCATCAATCTCAATTTCACTGGAAGTGGTTGGAAATTGATCATGAATTAAATTTTCAGTAAAGTCCACTTCCTGTAAGTCATTATCATCTCTAGGTTGCTTGCAAATGTTGAAAATATTCATCTCCAATGTCATGTTTCCAAATGATAGCTTCATCAGTCCATTCCTACAATTAATCAATGCATTAGAAGTTGCAAGAAATGGACGTCCTAAAATAACAGGAAATGAATTACATACTTCAACAGGTTGTGTGTCCAAGACAATAAAATCCACAGGATAAATGAATTTATCGACTTGTACTAACACATCTTCAATTATTCCTCTAGGCACTTTTATAGATCTATCGGCAAGTAAAAGAGTTATAGAAGTTGGTTTTAACTCATCTAGATTGAGACTCTGAAAAACTGAATATGGAAGTAAATTCACACTAGCACCAAGATCAAGTAAGGCTCTTTCAATTTTAAGCTCTCCAATAAAGCAGGAAATTGGAGGACAACCAGGGTCTTTATATTTCAAAGCATTATTGTTTTGAAGAATAGCACTTACTTGTTCGGCTAGAAAGGCTTTCTTTTTCACATTCAGTTTCCTCTTCACAGTGCATAGATCTTTCAAAAATTTAGCATAGGAAGGAACCTGTTTAATAGCATCCAGCAAAGGTATATTGATCCTTACCTGTTTGAAAGTTTCAAAGATTTCAGAGTTGTGATTAACTTTCCTTTGTTTGGTCATGGCTTGAGGAAATGGAATTGCTGGCGGTGAATCAGTCGTTTCTTTGTAATTTTCAGATTCAACCCCTTCCTTACCCTCAGAGATTGACTCGTCATCTTTCTCATAAGGTTCAAGAGAGGGTTTCTCAATAACCTTACCGTTGCGCAGAGTAGTGACTGATTTGACTTGATCCATATGTTGGCTTCCGGAACTACTTGCATTTGCATTGTATTGCCCTTTGGGATTTTGTTGTGTTTGAGATGGAAACTTACCTTTCTCTTGGAAACTAAGAGCATATGTTAATTTAGCAAGAGTATCTTTAAAATCTATCATGTTTTGAACAAGTTGAGTATTAATTGTCTCTTGCTTTTCAATGAATGCATGCAATGTTTCCTCAAGATTTCTTCTAGAAGGTGGAGCATAAGAAGGTGCATATCCATGAGAATTTTGGAAATTATGGTGTGCTTGAAATGGTGGTTGTGAAGTTTGTGCATTGTTGTTCTCACTCTTCCAACTGAAAGTTGGGTGATTCCTCTAACCAGGGTTGTATGTTTGGGAGTATGGGTTGTGGTTGGCCCTTTGAAAATTGTTTAAAGCATGGGCTTGTTCATGGAGACATTCTTTAAAAGAAGGCAAGGTTGGACAATCGTTGGTTGAGTGTTCATTTGTTTCACAGATTTGACACACAATGTTTTCAACAGATTTTAATTGACCACTCTTTTTCAATTCTAGTGCCTCGACTTTTCTAGCTAAGGATGCAAACTTGGCTTGAAGGTCATGATCTTCCCTGAGGTTGTACATACCTCCACTAGATGTATAAGGTTGAGTTTTACTCGGTGCCTCATATGTACCCGCGGTGTCCCAATTTTGAGCATTTTCAGCTAACAAGTCTAAGTACTCCATTGCTTCATCAGGGTCTTTATCTTCAAAAGTTCCATTGCACATCAATTCAACCATTTGCCTATCTCTAGGTGTCTTCAAAAGTTCCATTGCACATCAATTCAACCATTTGCCTATCTTTAGGTGTTAACCCTTCATAGAAATGTGAAACCAATCTCCATGTTTCAAAACCATGATGAGGGCAAGTACCAAGCAAGTCTCGATACCTATCCCAACATTGGTAAAATGTTTCTCCTGGTTTTTGAGTGAAAGTGGTGATTTGTCTTTTGAAAGAGTTTGTTCTGTGAGATGGGAAAAACTTCTTTAAAAAGTGTTGTTACATTTCATCCCAAGCACGAATGGATCCTGGTCTCAAATTTTGTAGCCATGTTTTAGCTTTATCTTTTAATGAAAAAGGAAAACGCTTTAATCTGATGGTGTTCATGCTACAATTTAAATTATTATATATGTTGCAGACCTCCTCAAATTCTCTTAAATGCAAGTATGGATTTTCCAATTCCAAGCCATGAAATTACCATACATTATGGGCTATGAAAGTGCCAAGCATTTGTTGTACCAAGTGTTATATAACATAAATCAAGATTAGTCATTTAACAAGCAAAGTATTAAAGAGTGAACAAGATAACAAATATAAAACATGTTAGTATCAAACATTAAAGTCCATATTAAGTTTACATTATACTTATTCTTACACCATTAGTGTAACCTTTTCACCTTGACATAACTAACTTAGCTAGACATAATGAAAGAAAGCAAAATAGATAAACAAAATAAGAACATAAAAGTTAACTAAGTAAAGGAAAGGAAATGAAAGGCATAAACTTAATATTAATGAAAGCAAAGCATAAACATTACAAAAAATACAAAGAGAGAAAGGAAGAGCATGATCTTGATCTGGAAACCAAGATGCCTAAATGCATGGCAAATGCCTCCTTTTATAGGTCAAAATTGGGAACTATTGATTTGATGACTAATTGATAAGTGAGTGGCCAACTTTTGACTTGGTGACAATCCTTATCTTCTCTTGTCTGCCCAAAACATCATTGATAACGTCAAACTTGGAGCTAGTTGTAAACATGAAAGTTGTAGGCAATTGTCTCAGCTTTCTTGTGTAAAACATTCAACTCATTTGGACTTCTAGAACTCCAGATATGGCCAAAATACCGAACAGTGCTCGAGCTGGAAGACAGATTCGGGCTTCTTTGTTGTTGCTATAATTTGGACTTGATAATGGCCTTTTTAGATCTTGGGCTCCATATTCAAGTTATAGGCCTATGTCTTACCTTTCCATCCATATAAATTGGACCTAAATCTGAGATCTGTAGCTCCAGATATGACCCAATTACCGAACAGTGTTCCGGTTTGGATTGCACCGACATCTCTTTTCTAAGTTCAACCATCTCTTTGCCCTTGCAATTTAAGTTCTTAAAGTCATCAATCAATCCTTTCATTTATGTGATAGGCCTGCATTTAAAATGAATATTTACCACAAATTAAATGTATCTTATATTATTAGATATATTATTATAAAACATGTTTTAGTTAAGGAGTTATTGATGCTTCAAGTGCAAAATGATGATATAAAACCATAATAAAAATGCACTTTTAAGTACTAATCAGCCACCTACTCATAAATTAGTCATCAAATCAATAGTTTCTAATTTTGGCCTATAAAAAGAGGTATTTGCCATATATTTAGATATCTTGGTCTCCAGATCAAGATCATACTCTTGCTTTCTCTCTTTATATTTTTTGTATTGCTTATGTTTTGCTTTTATTAATATCAAGGTTATGCCTTTCATTTCCTTTTATTTACTTAGTTAACTCTTATCTCATTTATGTTCTTATTTTGTTTATTTATTTTTCTTTCTTTCATTATGTCTAGCTAAATTTATTATGTCAAGGTGAAAAAGTTATATTAATAGTGTAAGAATAAGTATAGTGTAAACTTAATATGAACTTTAATGTTTGATACTAACATGTTTTGTATTTGTTATCTTGTTCACTTTTTAATACTTTGCTTGTTAAATGACTTTGCACTAGGGGGGATGCGTCTTCTCCTTGCACAACTAGTCCCTTACTTAGACTCACGCAGACCATAGGTTCCTAGTGATGACACCTGGACCTTAATCATAAATTTATGATTAGATCCAAAACCCTTTCCAACACATAATACTGTTGCGATGTCGTGGTCGCACAAATTAATTACCCTAGCTTAAAACACAACACACAAGATAGTATAAAGCAAGCAAGGGGTCGATCCCACAAAGAAGATTTAGTTCAAATTTTTGTGCTATACATTATGCAATTGGGGGGTTTTGATTTATGATGATCTAAACTATGGAAGAAATTAAACTAGCAAACAAAATCAATTGAAAT
>NW_011500683.1:40973-41416 GCF_000495115.2 Populus euphratica | reverse complement strand
AAACAAAACTACAATTTATATTCTGAATTTTTATCTTTTCTTAATGTTGGTTAATTAACGGATCCGCCGTATAACTAACCCTAACCAACAAACAATCACAATGTCCGCATTAATGATTTAGTTCAATGGCAGCCCTAAGAACTAGATATTTGAGTGTTCTCCCTAAGTTTAATAATGTAGTTCCGCCACAATTATCAAGCTTAGTTGCTTCACAAGTTCATACATCACAACTCCGGTATTGATATCAAACTTAGCAATAAATTGTTCATAACAATAACTTAGAGTTCCGCTCTAGCAATTATCAACAACAATCATAGAAAATATACATAGGAAAACAATTATACTCATTCATAATATATACTGAAAATACAAGAAAGAATAAATCTCACGGTTCTTGATATTCGAAGGTTTGTAGTGTCCTTGCAACTAAGAAAAGAGCTTAG
>NW_011500683.1:40814-40960 GCF_000495115.2 Populus euphratica | reverse complement strand
CCTGATTGTTGGCAGAATTCAGTTGTCATCTTTGAAAAATCATATCTCCCTCATATGACATCAATTTTGGCTAAAATTTGAGAGCTTTACAGATCTTTGAGTCAGGAATCCAAAAAAAATTAGTTTGAATAAATTGGACTAGAATG
>NW_011500683.1:36909-40479 GCF_000495115.2 Populus euphratica | reverse complement strand
ATTAGGTAAATATGGGTGAAACTATCGAATAATATGATTACATCAAATACCTCACACAAGAGACACAACAAAAGCCTCCGTCGTCACCAGATGCTCGCGCACCCCATGACAGGATGGTGACTCCACTGGGATCACCTTGTCTAGTCGGACTAAGCTTTGCTTGTTTGATTGTTTTTCTTTTTATTGGGCTTTAATTTTAGCTTACATTTTTACTGCTTTAGCATTTTAATTTTGCAAATAAACCCAATTCTAGGTTAGGTGGGGAGTAGCGGTCTGCCTCATGACTTTCAGTTGGGGTTCAGATTTGTGAAACATCCAATTATGAGTTGAATGTTTACTTGGTAATGGCGGTCATACTATGCCCCAACCATTCCTTGTAAACCCCTACACTGCCTTTATATGAGGTGGTCACTTGGCAGTTCATAAACACTTTTAAGACTAACTAGAAAGCCTACCTATCATGTAATGACCTAGAACCTTCCTTTAGAGCATGATCTCCCTACATCTTCAGTTTGCATGAGTTTTTGCTATTATACCCAATACATATGCATTTGCATCCACACACATACATCCATCCATTGTAAATAACATACATACTTGCATCAGGTTGAAATATAGGTCCCCAAAGAGCCTACAACACTCGACTCCGAGCAAGAAACATGGAAGATGAAGAGTGTACTCACTCTGATGCCTATTTCCAAGAAGAGTTAGTCTCTGAAAGCCAGCATAGCTCGCCTCACTAGCTTACTTGAGCAAACACTTAGAAATACCTCTAGTGAAGGTCCTTCCAATCAGCCTGCTATTTTTGTCCGGACTTCGACAATGATTCAACCTAAAGAAATAGTAAGTGAACATGGTCAAGAACCTCCACACAATCCAGCATGTGTGCGCTCGCCACCAGCACTAGCCCCTACAATCATAGATCCATTAGCCACTGAGTCCCATAAAGCGAAGTCATCCAATGGCATTGATCAAGATAAGATGGCGGTGTTGGAAACTCGAATTAGAGCCATTAAAGGGGTAGACTTGTATGATCCAGTACGGGCAGTAGAAATGTGTTTGGTCCTAAATGTGGCTGTCCCGAAGAAGTTTCGTTTTCATGAATTCATCAAATACACTAGAACACAATAGAAGTTTCGTTTTCATCAAATACACTAGAACACAATGCTCTATGACTCATCTCAAATCCTATTGCAACAAAATGGTAGAAATAGTACACGATGAAAAACAATTGATGCACTTTTTCTAGGATAGCTTAAGTGGGGCGGCATTGAGCTGGTATATGAAATTGGACAACACAAAAATCCAAAAATGGAAAGACTTGGTGGATGCTTTTGTCAAGCAATACAAGTACAATATGGATAGTGCTCCTGATAGAACTAGTTTGTCTAATCTAAAGAAAAGGGACAAGGAAAGCATAAGGGAATATGCTCAAAGGTGGAGAGACCTAACTGCTCAAGTACATCCTCCGCTCCTAGATAAAGAGATGGTCACTTTGTTTGCCAACACACTCAAGGCCCTCTATTATGAGCATGTAATGGGTAGTTTGGCCTAGCAATTTGTTGATGCTGTGGTAGTAGCTGAGCGTATAGAACAAGGAGTAAAGAGTGGTAGAATCTCTATACTTGTGGATAAAAGGGGCTTCGAAAAGAAAGAGGTTGACCATGTTGAGAGTAGGAACAACTCATACCACACTTCATCCTTTTCACCCCAAATCGCCAACATCAATCTCAACTCTTCTTTTCCTACCAAAAAACCTAAGTCTCAAACCAAACACTAAAGAGCCCAAGAACAACTACCTCCTTGACCGCTGCCTTTAAATGAGATGTACCAAAAGCTACTAAGCATCGGGTATATAGCTCTAGAACCCTTGACACCTCTACAACCACTTTACCCTAACTGGTACAAGCCCAGCCTCACTTGCGAGTATCATGCTGACAGTGCAGGACATAACATTCATACCTGTAGTCACTTCAAAAAGAGACTCATGCATTTGATCAAAGCTGAGTGGATAACATTCGGAGGAACTCTAAACGTGAGTTTGAACCCTCCACCCAATCATGCTTCAGGTATTGAATCGGTGAATGCACTAAAGGTGGAATGCTCTAGAAACCTCAAAGCACCAATGGCAAGAGCAAGGTGTGAAAATGACAGTGTGTACTCTCAAGGATAGAGGATAAAGTTACGCTATAGAATGGGAAGATGGAGCCTCCTCAATTATTTCCTTTTGCTTGATCATGTTTGTTTCAACCTGCTTTAGTCTTATTGGCAATTTAGCTCATAATGCCACAAGACTTTCTCAATCAAATGAGCCTTTCCTGTTAATAAAATCTTGCGTTCATGATGTTCCTTCATGCAAATAACATACTGAGCACACCTCTGTACTCATAAAACCACTGCACCAAGAATTTTTAGGTTTTTTCCCTTTTTTTTCCTCTAAAAAAACAAGCATGACCCCATGTTTTCACAAGGATTTTTGGAAAATCAAATTTTTAGTAGAAAATAAAAATCAAATTGGTGTTTGTTTTGATAAACAAGTTCTGAAAATTCAAGTGATATCCTAACACCTATAAAAAAAAACTGAAAGACAACCCAAACACCATGAGAACTTCAAAGTTGAGTTTTGATTGCATGAATAATGAAAAACCATTTTGCATATTCGCACGTGAGAAAGCAAAGCTTGTCGATTCTAAATGCATGCATTTGAAATGAAGAAAGACAATCTTTGATCATCCTTTCACAATTTTAAAATAATCCTTTGTAGTCCCCTTTTGAGACCAATAACTTTTTCTTGAAATTACCCTGGTTAGGATCACATCCTATACTGAGGGGCAAAAGCAAAACATCCTTAATGACTAAAAGTGCCCAAAAGTAAAACATCCTTAATGACTAAAAGTGCCCAAAAAACCTTGACGGGCATGGAAAAGTCCTCAATGATAAAAGTGTCTAAAACAACACTAGGCCTATGAAAGAAAATCCTTAATGATCAAAAGTGTCCAAACAAAGCTGGGGGGGGGGGGGCATGAAAGAGTTCCAAAAAGATTTGAGTATACCACAAAAATCACTAATATAATGATGCTTAAAACTAAAAGAAGAAAAGGCCCAACATTAGGGGGCATTGTAGATCAATTTCAAGGTTCAAAAATTTATGGACAAAAAGAAATGTTTGGGATATAAGCATTAGTGATTCTTAGTCTTGAAATCCCTTAAACACTTTTTGAGCCAATAAATATCCTTTTTTCATAGCCAAGAGCTGAAGCTTACGTTACGTGCTCAATGAAGCCCTTTTTTATCAAAGGTAGACAATCTAGATTGGTAGACTTTACTTTCCCATGTGAAACAAGTCATTATTTATGCAAATAAAATGAATGCTTCTAAAACTAATTCTTTGAAACCTTCAAAATGAAGCTTGAACCTTTTTGACACGACGAAAAGATTGTTGTCTTCTCCCAAGTGCAGGAGTGTCGAAGTAATAAATAACCCGGCAAGACCGGGGTCGAACCACAAGGACGTTATTTGTACAAATTATAAATAACAATAATACAACAACAATAACAATAACAATAACAA
>NW_011500683.1:22619-35999 GCF_000495115.2 Populus euphratica | reverse complement strand
ATGATGATATAAAACCATGATAAAAATGCACTTTTAAGTACTAATCACTTTTTAACCAATCAAACATCAGTTCACTTCACCAAAAGCAAAACAAAAGTTTTCAACACTCATACAAACCTATTTATAAGAATTGCTTGAATTGTTCAGGACAAGTTTGTTTTAAACAAACATCAAATGGATTTTTTGTTCGAAATAACTTTGATATTCCAAAAGTTCTTTGTGAAATCAAGTCCTTGTAAAGAACCAAATCTTCTTCCACATAGCCTCATCCTCAAGGAAAAACCCAAATTGAACACTTGGGGACATAATCAAACTAAGGGGCAATCCAGCAAAACATATAAGGCTGACTTCATAATTCCCCTTCCAAGAAAACATGAGATATAGTGTAGAGCTGGCAACCCTTTAGATAAAAGTTTGTGAGCAAACAAGTATGTTGATCCTTATTAAAGGTCAAGATCATAAGATATGACTCAAGTAAGAAAAAGCAGAAGAACCATCAAAGCTTACTATCTGAGACTTATACTTTTGAGAAAAGAAAAACTCCATGAAGAAAAGGGGACTTATATTTCTTAGGTAAGTATACTTGCATATTAATCATGATGCATTACTTTCATCCCTGACAGATCGGTGTCTCATCATCACCTCTTTTTGAGCGGGTTGTTAAGCCCTAAACCATCTCAAGTAATGTGCTCTATAGCCCTACCTTTTTCGCTTTGAATGCACCTTCAAGCCCTCCACCATCTTAGGTTTCGTGCTTTACAGCCTACCTTTAAATGCGCGTAAGAGCCCTCCACTATCTTAGGTTTTGTGCTTTACAGCCTACCTTTAAGTGCACGTTAGAGCCAACCACCATCTTAGATTTCGTGCTTTACAGCCTACATTTAAGTGCACAACCACCATCTTAGTTAGTGCACTTTACAGCCCTACCTCTTTGCCTTTTGAATGTGCCTCTAAGCCCTCAACCATCTTAGGTGGTGTGTTTTCTAACCTTACATCTTTTTCGAGTGCGTCTTTGAGCCCTCAACCACCTTGGGTAGTGTGTTTTCTAACCCTGCCTCCATTTAATTGCATCTCTGAGCCCTCAACCACCTTAGGTAGTGTGTTTTCTAACCTTACCTCTTTTTCGAGAGGACCTTTGAGCCCTCGACCATCTTAAGTAGTGTGTTTTCTAACCCTACCTCCATTTGAGTGCGCCTTTGAGCCCTCAACCACCTTAGGTAGTATGTTTTCTAACCTTACCTCTTTTTCGAGTGCACTTTTGAGACCTTGACCACATTAGGTTGCATGTTTTCTAACCCTACCTCTATTTGAGTGATCTGTTGAGCCCTCCACCACCTTAGGTAGTGTGTTTTCTAACCTTACCTCTTTTTTAGTGCGCCTCCGAGGCCTCACCTCTCAGGTAATGCATTTTCTAACCTCACCTCCTGTCGAGTGCCGTTTCAGCTCTTGTTTCCCTTCGAGTCCTATCACTTTTCGAACATCATAATAAGACCTCTTTGAAAACTCTTTTCATCTTTCATTCTAGCCGGTTGCCCATTACAATGAAACCATTTTAAGAAATCTTCGCATTTCTCACCACTTTGAAAAATCTTTACATTTTTCATCTGGATAGGTCGCCCATTACAATAAAACCACGTTGAAAATCTCTTTATTTTTCTCCACTTTGAAAAATCTTTGTGCTTTTCACCTGGACAGATCGCCCATTACAACAAGACCACTTTGAAAAATCTCTGTATTTTTCACCACTTTGAAAAATCTTTGTACTTTTCACCTGGGCAGGTCACCCATTACAATAAGACCACTTTGAAAAATCCCTATATTTTTCACCTCTTTGAAAAATCTATATTTTTCACCTAGGTAAGTCACCCATTACAATAAGGCCACCTCAAGAAAACCTTTTTTCAATTTTTTTTGGGTAGGTCACCCATGACAATTTGACGCCTTCAAAATCTTTCAGTGTGCTTTCTAGCTCTTAAAAGGATTCATCATTTCTTAATATGATGAGTCCATCATCTCTCATTCTTCTTTTTCTTCTTTACAACACTTACTATCTAAAGTCTCTTACGAGACTTTCTATTGTAAGCATTGTGGCAACTGTCATAACCCAATTTTGGGTTATTCCCCTAAAATCATCTTTTTTCAAAATAAAAATAAAAATAAAGGCTGGCAACATGGAGAATGCAGGTCGGGGAATCAAGTCGCAACTTTTGGAGGAAGTTTAAGGCCTAATTGTACCCCATTGTGCCCAAAAATAGAGAAAAAATGCAAATTCAAGGTCATATTAAATGATGATTAGATGAATTTGCATAAAAATTAAGTCTAGGGACATAATTATATTTTTAATAGGCCAATTCAATTAAATCATAGGCCAAATTGAATTTTAATTATGTTTAAGAATTAATTTGAGTCCAATTAAAGGATTTAATTAAGTGCAAGGACTTAATTATACTTTAAATGGGCCAAATTAATTTTATTTGGGGCTTAATTGGTGAAAAATTAAGTTTGGGGGCCTAATGTTGGCTTAATTGAGAAGATTGAAATTTTAAGAGACCAAACTTAATTTTTACCAAGTTAATTGGTTGAAATTAGGGGTTAAATTGCAAGAAAATTAAAGTTTGGGGGTCAATTAGAGGCTAAATTAAAGAAATTCGAGACCAGGGATGATATCAAAATAGGCGTGTAACTTTGGGGCTCCAATTAAAGTTCATCAGGGCCTTAATTGAAAAATTTTAAGGTCAATTAGGGGTTCAATTAAAAGCAATTGAAAGAGAAAGGACTGAATTAAATTTTGACCAAAAAAGGATTTTGGCACTGTTCATCTTCTTCTTTAAATTCCTGAAATAGCTAGTTCGGTTATCTATTTTATAGCTACATTTAATATACCTAATGTCCACCACAATTGCCAAAACTTGCACGAAACTGATCACCAGACATCCCTCTATGTTAGGGTATGGTCGGCAGCGGCTCACTGGTAAATAAACGGACGTGGCACAACCCTAAATAGCCCAACTCAGGCAGCCTGTAGTGTAGACAACTCACAATTTGACATTGCATCATGCTAATGGTTAGGATCTTTTTTATCGGAATCAAGGGCTGAAATTTTTCTCCCATGTAGACAAGATTTCCCTCTTTCGCCGCCTATAAATAGCTGTGGATTTGATGGCCTGAAGGAGGACAAAATCGGGTCCAAAATCAGCCAAAAAACCATTTTTTCTACCAATTTCTGCAAATTTTCTTCTTTCTTTCTCTCTCCACCTTCAGCCACCACCACCTCCGGTTTTCCCACCATCAGTTGCACCATAAAAAGCCAACTCAACCACTAGCTGACCACCAAGAGCCGCCGTCGGTTTCTCTCTCCTCTCTACAGCCTCTCGCGTGCGCTTTTTTTTCCTTCTTTCTTCCTCTTCCAGCTACAGCTGTTGTAGCCAACTCCAACGTTGTTTCCACTGTCGGCTTCAGGTTGTCCTCCCCAGCTAGCCAGCTATAATCACCACGCCAGGTGGTCTGCCACCTTTCCCCTGGTCCTTCATCTTGCCCGTGGAGTTTCGCTGTTCATATAATTCACGTCCACTGTTTATGCAGTGGGTTATGTTTTTTTTTAATAAATCTAAAAATTTTCAAAAAATCATTTTAAAAAAATTGTGATTTTCTTGTATATTTTTTTTTATCAATTTTGCATAATATCAGGTCGTGTATTTACACTGTAAAATACACATCTGATATTAAAATACTCAATTTCCTCTGAAATTATAAAAAACTCTAAACATTTTCAAAAAAAAATATTTTGTTGCATACGGCCAAATTCTGAAATTTTTCCAAGAATGTTTTTTATAATTTTTTCATGAGTATAAGGAGGCTGTTTTCCTTGGGGTTTGTATCGAGTCGTTGTTGGGTGACAAGGTGGTCTGGTTGGCCAAACGTGAGTAACGGGTCAAAATGGCCTTAAGTTTTGATCAGACCGTTGGATCATGATCAAATTTTTTCTCAAGTTTCTGGAGCCCGTTTTCCTTGGGGTTTCTATCAAATTGTTGCTGGGTGAAAATGTGGTCTGGTCGACCAGACTTGAGTAACGGGTCAAAATGGCCGTATGTTTAGATGAGACCATTGGATCTCGCTCAAATTTTTTCAGGAGTTTACGGAGGCTATTTTCCTTGGGGTTTGTATCGAATTGCTGCTAGGGGACAATGTGGTCTGGTCGGCCAGACTTGACTAACAGGTCAAAATGACTGTATGTTTCGATCAATCCATTGGATCCCTCTCAAATTTTTTAATGACTTTCTGGAGGCCATTTACATTGGGGTTTGTATCGAATAGCTGCTGGGTGACAAGGTGGTCTGGTTGGCCAAACGTGAGTAACGAGTCAAAATGGTAGTAAGTTTTGATCAGATCGTAGGATCACTCTCAAATCTATTAAATAGTTTCAAGAGCCCGTTTTCCTTGGGGTTTCTATCGAATAGCTGCAGGGTAACAAGGTCGTCTGGTCATCCAGACTTGCGTAATAGGTCAAAATGGCTTAATGTTTCGATCAAAATGTTGGATCACTCTCAAATATTTTAAAGAGTTTGTGGAGGCCCTTTTCATTGGGGTTTGCATCGAATCGCTATTGGGTGAGAAGGTGGTCTGGTCAGCAAGACGTGAGTAACAGGCCAAAATGGTCGTAACTTTCAACCAAATGGTTGGATCGTGCTCAAAGTTTTTCACAACTTTCAAAAAGCCATTGTCCTTGGGGTTTCTATCAAATCGTAGCTAGGTGACAAGGTGGTCTGACAACCAGATGTGAGTAACTGGTGAAAATAGCCGTAACTTTCGACTAGATCGTTGGATCGTGGTCAAATCTTTTCACGAGTTTTTAGGGGGCTGCTATACTTGTGGTTTCCATCTAATCACTGCGGGGTGACAAGGTGGTTTGGCTGCCCAAACATTAGTAACGGGTCAAAATAGCCGTAAGTTTCAATCAGACCGTTTGATCACTCTCAAGTTTTTTGACTTGTTTCTAAAGGCCATTTTCATTGAGGTTTGTATAGAATCGCTACTGGGAGACAAGGTGGTGTGGTCAGCTAGACGTGAGTTACGGGTCAAAATGGCTGTAACTTTCAATCAAACTGTTGTGTCGCGCTTAAATTTTTTTCACGAGTTCCAAAGGCTGTTGTCATTGGGGTTTGTATCGAATTGCTACTGGGTAAGAAGGTGGTCTGGTCAGCTAGACTTGAGTAAAGGGTCAAAATTGTTGTAAGTTTCGATCAGACCGTTGGATCGCACTTCAATTTTTTCTTGAGTTTCTGAAGGCCATTTTCCTTGGGGTTTGTATCGAATCGCTGCTGGGTGACAAGGTGTTTTGGTCGGCCAGACTTGAGTAACTTGTCAAAATGGCTTTAAGTTTCGATCAGACCATTGGATCGCGCTTAAATTTTTTCACGAGTTTCTGGAGGCTGTTTTCATTAGGGTTTGTATTGAATTGATAGTGGATGACAAGGTGGTCTCGACTAGACGTGAGTATGGGGTCAAAATAGTTATAACTTTCTACTAGACTGTTGAATCATGCTCAAATTTTTTCACGAGGAACTTTCTACTAGACCGTTGAATCATGCTCAAATTTTTTCACGAGTTTTTAGAGGTCGTTATCCTTGGGGTTTCTATCTAATCGCTGCTGGGTGACAAGGTGGTCTGGTCGGCCAAACTTGAGTAACAGGTTAAAACAAGAAAGGAACAAATTCAACCAAAACAAAACAAGTTTTAAAAGGCAACGCAAAACAAACTCGTTACTGCAAGACAAAACCCGATTCTGAAACCTAAAGAAAACACAATCTAAATGACCTTGAATTTAATATATAGTATTAGGATATAAAAAAAACAACAAATAGCAGTTTATAGGTTGTTCTATTATATCTAAATACCCAAACCCCGTGTATGATACTTGCGGTAAAATTGAACCTCTGATATCAAAGTAACCCCAAATTTAACATATCGTGTGATCTCATCCCCAATACACAGCATATGATGTTTCAATTTATCCTAAGGTTTTTTGCTTATGGTTCCTTAATAGTAATGTTTCTGCAACAAAATTGAACCTTGAATTAAAACCTCAAGGAAACAATATCAGTAAGAGTTGTGTTTCTGCAACAAAAATTGAATGATCCTTAAAATTTCAACTAATCCCTTTTTCTCTCTCTCTTTGTTTTTCTTTTTAATATACTAATAAGATTAGAGATAGTAACAAGATGAAATATAGCACTCTTTTTTTCTTAGATGACGCAGACACGAACAACAAGAAGATGGACGTAAACACTGAAAAACTTAAAGGAACACTAAAAAAATAAAAATAATAGAAGGATATGATGTTGTTTTGGAGCCTAGCTATGATACCAACTGATACAAACTTCGTGATCATGTGATCATGCAGCCCATAATCAAAATTGAGATCTAATCTTGGAAAGCCGAAATAGGTCTAATAGGAGTGTAACATAATGAAAACCTGCCCCAAGGCAACAACACTATTGGATTGAGTAGAATGACATACAACAAGAAGATGGACGTAAACACTGAAAAACTTAAAGGAACACTAAAAAAATAAAAATAATAGAAGGATATGATGTTGTTTTGGAGCCTAGCTATGATACCAACTGATACAAACTTCGTGATCATGTGATCATGCAGCCCATAATCAAAATTGAGATCTAATCTTGGAAAGCCGAAATAGGTCTAATAGGAGTGTAACATAATGAAAACCTGCCCCAAGGCAACAACACTATTGGATTGAGTAGAATGACATCACGAAGCTAGTTAATCTTCGATAAGAACTGAAGAATGCAAGAATCACTCTCACACATTAAAACTAAAAAATTTAGAAGTAATTATCATTAAAGCTACCAAAATTATGGCTTACATGAGTTTAAATAGTTCTTGAAAAGTTACCCCTAATGGACCCCTTATATGGATTTAAATGAGGTCCACTCAAAAACTAACCCAAAACCCTAACTGAAAAGCCCATAATTTGATCCAAACAAGCCTTAGATCCTAACTCAAAGCAAAGTTTTAATTAACCTCAAATATTAAACAAAATAAAAATAACTAATATGTCATTAAATATCACTAGCCCTTCTTTTCTTGTATAGCTAGGATGGATAAGGAATCCTCATAAGAAAAGGATTCTTAAACATTAATGAATCCTTGCCACACTTGGAGATTATATTGCAGCTCATTAAATATCCTTGTATAACAAGAAAATTTCCAAAACCAACTGTCACATCCTTGTAGGAAAAGAATCTCAACCAAATAGGAAGTCCACAAGTCAAATGGAAGTAAATAAAAAAATTCATACAACCTCTGTTTACCAGTATTTTGGTATCTTATCGAACTCCAATTAACCTAAAATTTTAACCCATAGTAGAAAAATATTTTTGGAGAGTCTACATAAAATTTTAGCTCGATCAAAGGGTCAGATTGAGAGTTATAACTATTGCCATAAACCTGGACTGTTGTGCTTTTTATGCCTAAATCCGAATTTGACCTTACTTGGGTCATATCACAAGGCTGAACCATATCACAAGGTCAGTACCCCTTATGACCCACAGACTAGTGGATAAGTTAAGTTGGCAAATAGGGAGATCAATTACATTTTAGAGAAAACAGTCAATCCAAATAGACTAGTGGATAAGTTAAGTTGGCAAATAGGGAGATCAATTACATTTTAGAGAAAACAGTCAATCCAAATAATAAAAATTAGTCCTTACAACTAGTTGATGCTTTATGGGCATATTGTATTGCTTACAAGACCTCTTTAGAAATGTCTCCTTATAGACTAGTTTATTGAAAGCCTTATCATCTCCTTATTGAGATTGAGCACTGTGCATATTGGATCGTCCTACAATTCAATGATAATGAAAATAAGGTTAGAAAAAATAGAAAGCTTCAATTAGATGAATTAGAGGAGTTGAGAAATGATGCATTTGAAAATACAAAAATTTCAAAACATAAGATGAAAACTTTGCATGATAAACATATTTTTATAAAATCCTTTCATGTTGGTTAAAAAGTTCTCTTGTATAATTCACGATTACATCTCTTTCCTAGGAAGTTGAGGACAAAATGAATTGGTCCATTTGTGATTAAGTCCATCTTTGAGCAAGGTGCCTTTGAGGTAGAAAATTCTAAGAATGAAAATGTTTTCAAAGTAAATAGTCATAGATTGAAACCTTATCTTGAAAACTTTATCGCTTAAGTTGGGACATTGGATCTTGAAGATCCAATACCATTGTAGTATCACAAGTAATGAGTTTTCTTTTATTTTTCCAATTCTTATATTTACTTGTTCATATATTAGGGACAATGCATTATTTTAAGTTGGAGGGTGTGAGGTTCTTTATTTGCAAAAAAAAAATTAGTTTGATCTTTTCTTTTAGTTTTGATATGCAAGTAAAAAAAAAAATCAATCAAGAAGTCAACTCATGTCCAATTTAATCAGGCATTCATCCTTGAAAAAAAAAGGAGTAATAATTTTCTTATCTTTACTCTTTTCTTCTTTTTTTTTTAAATTAAGGATAATATAAAACTTAATTTTAGATATTTAATTATGTTGAATACTTGAGGTGGCCATGCTTGTTTGAAAAAAATAATTTTGCATTCGTAGATGAGTGAGACTTGTTTAGGAACATTACATTTTTGGATTCATTATTGTGTTGAACATTGCATGCTTTAATTTGGGATATATAATATCTTATAAAGCAAGATATAACATACTTTTTTCTTTAAGATTATTGAAATACATCTTTCCTTGTAAAAGTTGTGTAAGTTGTGTGATTATGCATAAAAGATGAGTGTGATGCTTTACTTGTAATCATTCCTTTTTATCTAGTCATAAACAAGGTTTAAGTAAATAGAGTAATAATTATTAGACAATTTAATAAATAAAAATGTACAAAGTTCAATCTACTCCAATCTCTTGAGTTACTCACTAACTAAGGGTTTTCATCATAAATGTTTATCTTTACGTCAAACGGCAGCTTGAAATATGAGTATGCAAAAGCACTTTAAGTTTATGACTTTATGAGTAGCCAGGTACATTCATCACAAATGTTTATATTCACGTTAAAAGGGAAGTGACCAATTAAAGACAAAGAATAAATAATATCTTAAAAAAAAAAACGACAGAAAAAAATTATATAGATATTTCTCTAGTTTGCTACCTTATTTGTAGTAGTGAGAAAGGAAGATTACAAGTTGAGTTTTCATGTGAATCAATTATGTTGGTTGTGTGATAAATATGATTGAATTCGGAATTTTGTATGGATATTTGATATAGAGAATCTGAGTATATATATATATATATTTTTGCTATTGTGTGTAGATTAAGTTGAAGATACCAATGTTTGCATGATATGTCCTTCATATGTGATCAGTCAAGCCTAATTATGATTATTATTATTCTTTTTATTTCAAAGATTTTATGTTTTGTTTTGCTTGAGAACTAGCAAAATTTAAGTTAAGGGGTGTGATTGTTCATCAAAACTATCATTAAGTCTCTTATTTTATATATGTATTTATTGTTTTTATTTGGGTTTTTTATAATAATTGATGTGTTTTTTAGTAATGAAGTTTTCTTTAATATTTCGATAGGTTTTTGGAGATTAAATGGATTATTTCAAAAAATTTAATGTTGAAATTCGAAACAAAGAATTGAAGAGAAACTTAGTTGAAGTTTAAAGCAAATCTTGGTTCAGATAAGTGCTCCAAATTTGCTTCAAAAATCAATTCTATTTCAATCCTAAAAAAAATTATCATATAATCTATCTCAAGCCCAAACTTGACTTATATTGTGTGCAAACTTCAACCATTAAACAGTCAAGGTTTCAATGTCAATCTTAGCCCAAATAATAGGTACATTTGTATCCTTAAATAATGCTTAAATTCAACCCTAAATCAGCCTCCAAATTAGCCTAAGCACAAACCATGATCTTATATGTCCACACAACAAATAACAATTGATTTATTTGGGTAATCCATTGATCCAAGAGGGTAAACACACGGATCAAAAGCTGGAGAAGACATTGTTATATTATTTTGGGTCAAAAAGAAAAAAGAGACAACTCATAAAGGAGGAAAAAAACATGCACTAAAGTGGTTACCAAGCTGGCCTGATTTGATTTTTAAGAAAAACTTTCGGTGTTTTGCCTATAATTTTTGACTCAGGTGTCCAAATAAGTTATTCTTTAATAATCTGGAAAGCTGACAGAATGTCCTATAAATATGCCTATAATAGCCATCTCTAAAAAAGACCTCTAGAAGGGTCAAAATTGCTGTCCAAAGTTAGCATCATATTTGTGTTTGAATTTTTACTGAAATTATGTTATGTTCTTCTTTGTAGATTTTAGTTCTTTAGTTTGTAAAACTTATTATTTCAGTTGGATTCAAGTTCTTTCATGTTTATTGAAGTGTTCTTATATATAATCATGGTTGGCTAAACTCTTTCTTGAATCCAAATCAAGGATAATGGTGATTAAGGTGAGTTCTTTAGGATATGAATGAATCTTAATGTTTAACTTCTTATTTTCTTCATGAATGATTTATTATTGTAAAGAAATTTTAGAAATCATTTAGGTAATGTTATAATCTTGAATTTTTATGCACAAACTTTAGTTTTGGTATAGAGATTGCTTGATTCAATGTCTTACTTAATATAAAAGTACTTGTTCATTCTTAAGCAATAATCAATCTTCATCTTTCTAATCTTCATTGAAATATCTTCTGATCTAATATCATCATTGTTGATATTAGGTTAAGTTATCTTATATATCTTGAAGGAATTACCAGTACATCACTATTAAAATTGATTTGGACCAAGATCTACTTTTTCTTGTCATTTAAAATCTATTTACACGATTTCATCTTTGAAAACAAATCTATCAATTATTTTCAACCAAGTTATTGTTAATTTAATTTCTCTTGAATTTTTTTTGTTACCTAGCTTAATTTCTAGATCTAACTCTTTGTTGATATGATGACCTCGATCTTACCGAGTTAATTGTTATATCACACACTCATGCACTTGTAAGTTAAAACAAACCGATCATAAAAAACGGTCAAGTAGAAAGGGCCATAACTTTTGATATGTCCATTGATCGCGCCCAAACATTTAAAAGATTTTTTGGAGGCCGTTTTCCTTGGAGTAGATGTGGAATCGCTACTTGGTGAGGCACAGGTCTAGTCGCCAGAAGAGAGTAACGCTTCGAAAGGACTATAACTTTTAGTCCGATCGTTGGATCATGCTCAAACATTTTCAAGACTTTCTGGAGGCTGTTTTCCTTAAAGTAGATATGGAATCACTACTCGGTGAGGTAGAGGTCCTATCATGCCAGATGAGAGTAACGATTCAAAAGGGCTATCATGTTTGATCTAACTTTTGGATCTAGTTCAAACATTTATAAGTAGATACCCCCCAACAAAGCTCTCCTGGCAGTAATGGTATTGAAGCCGTATATGAATGTGGTTGTAAAGCTATATTGGTGAAAAGCTTACCTAAACATGTATCCCTGTGTAGAGACGTGAAGCATCTCAACCTTCACTGTGTTAGGGTTCGAAAAAACAACTATCCGAGCATATATTGCAACTTCAACATCGCTTACAAACTACCAAGACTTCAAACATAACTTATGCATGCATGAAACTTTTCCCAATGACAACCTAGTCTTTAGGAGACCACAAACATTGATCTTTTTACCCTTCATAAGGCCAGTAACCTCATGCTGTTTGAGAGGACTTTTAATCCCTCTCACATTCCAGTAGTAAACAATCATAGATGAGAAAGGGTGGGAGATACCCCACCACTACCAAAAAAACTATTGGAATTCCGTTGGACCGAGCTCTTGGTGAGCATACCTGATACTGGTTGATGGGAAGCTGTGCTGCCAGTTATGTCTATCGAGATTGCAGAAGCTTTACCCTTGGCAAAGACACACTATTGTAGAGGCTAGTTACTTTCAGCAGGCAAGGATTTTGATGAGTGTTGCTTATTACCATTGATATTTCTCCTTTTCCAAATAGTTTGCCACTCTTCTAAACCAACAACTATGGGTTAAGAACATTACTGCTCATCTAAGCTACAGAAGCCTCTGTAGGGACAATAGGAGCTACACAAGCCTCTATAGGGACAATAGGATCATTAGCAGAAGTAGCATCAATAGGGGAGACTACAATTGGGGGAACAATAGTAGGCGAGGCATCTACAAGGGAATCATCAACAGAGGGGCTGAGTTGAGTAAAGACATTGCCTTTGACATTTTCCTTGATAGCAACACTAGTTGAACCTGCCTTCTCTACTGTTTTGGCCTCTCCCTTGCCTTTTGAACACGCTCCAGTAGAATGGGCGAGCACTTTACAAAGTTTGCAAAATTTAGGCAATGTCTCATAAATACCCTTTGAATGAGGGGGCTACCATTGGGCAGGATAACATTGATGGAGAATCTAAGATCAGCAAGGAGATCCACTTCTATGAGCACGCATGCATATGATAATCTCTCCTTGGTTGTCACATAGTATGGGCTTATCAAGAACACTCGCACGCTTTAATAAGCACCTCGGTGTTCAACATTTCAATGACAGGTTTTTGAACTTAATCCAAACAGGGACTCAAGTCATTTTAGAGCATGAGAAATCAAAATATTCAGACATGGGGCGCAAAATGAGAGGCCTGCCATAAATTAGATAAGGCCCTCCACACAAAACAAAGAACTTGTCCTCTTCATTTTGAAATTTATAAACTAACTAGCCCGATTCATGTATGGTAAGGGTGGCTTCATATTTCTAGATGTTCCTAATGATGCTATTCAATGCTCTATAACCAGGACATTTTCCAAAAACATAATCACTAAAAAGGGAAAATGAGATGCTTCGGTTAAAAGAGAACAAATCTCTCCATCTACCACTGATAGGGGAGAAAAACAAGATTTACCAGCTTTAATAGTATTGGACAGGTTAAAGCTGGCACCTTTAGGGCTTACTGGTATCTCTAGAAAGACCGAAGCCGGAGAAGATGGTGAAGTCTAATTGCTCTTCTTCCAGGTCTTCATCCTCAGAGCAGTCTTCTATAGTGAACCCTTCAAGAGTGACACGACGAAAAGATTAATGTCTTATCCCAAGTGCAGGAGTGTCGAAGTAATAAATAACCAGACAAGACCGAGGTCGAACCACAGGGAGGTTAATTGTACAAATTATAAATAACAATAATACAACAACAATAATAATAACAATAGTAACAATAATAATAGTAATAACAATGATAACAATAACAATAACAATAATAATAATAATAATAGTAATACTAATAATAATAGTAGTAATAATAATAAAGAAAAAGAAGGAGAAGAAGAAGAAGAAGATGAGAACTTT
>NW_011500683.1:0-21630 GCF_000495115.2 Populus euphratica | reverse complement strand
ATATTTCAAGAAGTATTATGATAGACCTTGTTAAGAATGGTTATTAAGATGCATCTCAAGAGGCACTTTAACAAAAGAGCTCCTTTACTCTGCCATCTTAGTAACAACAATTGTGCACATATTTTATGAAATGAAAAACATTTTTTTTTGGAATAGGCAACGGCATATACAGCCCATATGCATTCTCTTTACCCTTAGCTTTCTTGCAAATAGCACATCTCTCAATCACCTTGTGCACATCCCGTAACATGCTAGGCCAAAAGAAATGTTCTTTCAGCAACTCATAAGTCTTCTTCTCCCCAAAATGACCACTAAGACCACCACCATGAGCCTCTCGCACAAGCAACTCCCGTAATGAACCTGAAGGAATACACATTCTGCCCATTTTGAACAAGTAACCTTCATGCATAAAGAACCCATCACAAGCTCCCTTTGCACATTCGGTAACCACATTAGCAAAGTAGGAATCATTAGCGTATTGATCCTTCACTTGTTCAAAACCCATCAGCCTTGCATTCAACATAGAGATCAGTGCATACCTCCTAGAAAGAGCATCAGCAACCACATTAACTTGCCCTTTCTTGTACTTTATGACATAAGGAAATGACTCCATAAACTCCACCCATTTAGCATGTCTTCGATTCAGCTTGCTTTTTTTTTTTTTGGTAAGTTGACGTATTTATTAAAGGAAAACGATACAAAGATTATAAGGGGCATACCCCAGATTTACAATGAGAACAGAAACGTAAAACAACAGATGGCTACATGCTAGCCACCGAACTGAAAACTCAAGACCTAACTTGATTCGTTAGGGAAACCAATACAACCAGCTAAATATCAAATGAAGAATCTATGTTATTAACCCTCCATGCTCGTTGGATTCTTTTATTTTCATCTGTTGGTAGAACGTTCCTCATCAAATCAAGCTTATCACGGATGATACATTCAATTTGATGAAAGACCAAATTCTGAGTTCTAGATATTCCAGCAAAGGTCCTTGCATTCCTTTCTTGCCAGATATGATACACTGTAGCTGCAAAACTGAGTTTACGAGAAAAATTGACAAAACTTTTGCCATGCCAAGTGACAGTGGCCCATCGAATCCATTCATCCCATCCTTTTGTCATTCTTGGAATGTTGCATCTGTCACAAACATCCCACCAGATCGCTTTAGTATAGGAGCATTCAAAGAACAAGTGGTTGTGATCTTCGTAGTTGCGGAGACAGAGTGAGCATCTATTGGGACCATGTATACCAAATCGATGAAGTCTATCTTGAGTTGTGAGTTTCTGTTGGACAGCCACCCATAGAAGAAACGAATGTCTTGGAACAGCATTCTTGAACCACACAATGTCATGCCATTCGACCATCGTATGATGAAATCTTAGTTGTTCCCAAGCTATTTTGATCGAGAATCTGTGATTTGGTGAATCCAGCCAAACAATCTCATCATTTTGCCCTATCATAGGATTAGAATTGGAAGGAATAGCTTCTACAATGGGGTGCCATCCAATAGCGTGAGTGGTAGGAATTTTCCATTCTGAGTTATGAATCAGCATATTCACCTTCGCGTTCTTTTCCATACCTGAATCATAGATGAATCTGTCGCCGTAAGAATCTGCGAGCGGGCTGTGAGGATGCCAATTGTCAAACCATAGAGAAGTTGTCCTGCCATCCCCTATGATGTACTTCATCTTCGGCCATGCTAAGGATCTGAGCTTTAGAATCTTTCTCCATGCCCAAGAGCAATTCTGTGGCGTCTTGATTGTCCAGAAATTCCTACCTCGCAACAGATTACATCTGATCCAAGTAGACCAGATTGAGCCATCTGAGTCATTGCACAGGTTCCAAATGTGTTTCAACAAAGCAATCTTGTTCCATTCTGTTATCCTCTTTATTCCTAGCCCCCCCTCCTTTTTTGGAAGACATACCTGATCCCAAGCCACTTTAGCCCCAGTAGTTCTCATATCTGAACCTGACCAAAGAAAGGATCTCATAATTTGCTCCACACTTTTTATGACTTGCCCAGGTAAGAGGAAGAGAGATGCCCAATAGACTTGGATGGAAAATAAAACTGAATTAATCAGTTGTACTCGTCCTGCATACGAGAGTGTTCTACAAGTCCAATGTCGAACTTTAGAGGTGATTCGATCCACGAGACCCTTACAATAAACAGCCTTTAGTCTGGACGAGATAAGAGGCACTCCCAAATATTTCATAGGGAGCTCCCCCTCTGCAAACCCAAGAACATGAATAATCTCTTCCCTCTCAGCATTTAACACACCGCTTAAGAAGATGTCACTTTTATTTGGATTTGGATACAGACCTGATAGATCTTGAAACTTTGTGAGCACAGTTTTGATCATACGAATTGAGTTTACATCTCCTTTGCTAAAAATCATCAAGTCGTCAGCAAAACAAAGATGAGAAATGTTGTCCTTCTTGCATCTCCAGTGGAACTTGAAGTTTTGGTTGGCACTCATCTTGCAGAATAGCCCCGAAAGGATTTCCATACATAGGACAAACAAATATGGAGAAAGTGGATCCCCTTGTCGAAGCCCTCTCCCCCCTTGAAAATAACCTGCAAGCTCACCATTGACGTTGATAGAGAATTGACATGATGTAACACAAACCATAATCCAATCAATGACTGTTCTAGGGAATCCCATTTTTCTTAACATAGCGTCAACGAAATCCCACCGAACCGAGTCATAAGCCTTCATCAGATCTACTTTCATAGCACAACGGGCAGGTCCCGTAGATTTATGATAGCCTTTCATTAGTTCCTGAGACAAAAGAATGTTGTCGCTGATTCTCCGTCCAGAGATAAAAGCAGTCTGATACGGACCTACTAAGGATGGCAAAACAGCTGTGATTCTCCCAGCTAGAATCTTAGCGATGCATTTGTACACGGTATTGCAGCAAGATATAGGACGAAAATCTGTCAACCTCGTAGGATTGGCAACTTTAGGAATAAGGGAAATTGATGTAGCATTCATTTCTTTAAGCATTCTCCGAGTCTGAAAGAAGGAGCTAACAGCATTGATTACATCCTCCCCAACTATGTGCCACATTCTTTTGAAGAAACCTGCGTTAAATCCATCCGGACCAGGGGCTTTGTTGTTCTTCAAACTAAACATAGCATGCTTAATCTCCTCCCTTGTTACATCTTGTGCTAATACATGTTGTTGCGTTGAAGACAGTTTCAAGTTAATTGCCGATTCCATCTCTTCCTCATTCAGAACCCTAGGCATCTGTTCCACTCTTAACACACGCTGGAAGTACGCAATGACTTCTGATTTAACTGCCTCATGTCCTTCGACAACCTCTCCATCCTCCTTTGTAAGTGAAAGAAGTTTATTTCTATGCTGTCTTCCATTTACTGATTTGTGAAAGTAGCCAGTATTCTGATCCCCCAAGCTAAGCCACTGTATCCTTGACTTTTGTTTGAAAAAACTCTCTTCGGCCTTGACGATAGAAGCGTAGTTACGTACAGCATCCCTTTCTCGCATGCACAAAGTTGGATTCCCATGTGCTGTATGGAGAGCCTGTTGAGCCTTATCCATTTCATCTTTCGCATCTTTGACTCTATCTGAAATGTTGGAGAAGTGAGTCATATTGAAAAGTTTCAATTCCCGTTTTAGTTTTCTTAGCTTGCAACACAGCTGATACATTGGACAACCCCCTGAATTGTGTTCCCATACTTTCCTCACCAAGGGCATGAACTCGTCATGGTCCATCCACATATCAAAGAATCTGAATGGTTTCTTTATATTCTGATAATCACCAGTAACCTTTACCACCATAGGAGAATGGTCTGACATACCCGATGGCAAAAATCTCGCTTCTGAAAAGGGGAAGTTCAGATTCCATTTCTCATTGACAAGCACTCTATCTAGTTTCCGCATAATCAGATTCTCAGGACATTGGTTCGACCAAGTATAATGCAGGCCTGAATATCGAAGATCATCCACTTTCGCTTCTTGAATACATGTTTCCAATCTGTCCATATGACCAGCCCACGAAGTAGACCCTCCTAACCTGTCTGATTGGTAGCGGATAGCATTAAAGTCGCCCATAAGAATCCATGGGCTGGACTCCCATCCATCACTACGACTCACTATATCAGACCATAATGCCTCACGTAAGGAAGCGTTATTGTCTCCGTATATAATTGAAGCATTGAAACAGATATTGGTAGCTAATATAGTGACAGAAACATGAATAGCCTGGTCTGACATTCCGAGGACATCAACCTTCACCACATCAGCATTCCAACAAACCCAAATACGACCACGACAAGAGAAATCATAATTATACAAGAAGGACCAATTACGCAGAAGAAGTTGAGAAACATTATATTTATTCTCGTCTCTAACCCGAGTTTCAACCAAACCGAAAAGAGTCATCCTCTCTTGATGGATGAGCTGACGCAATGCTGAATGCTTTATGGGATCATTCAAACCTCTTACATTCCAACATCCAATAATCATAAGAAAATAGAGAGGAGTACAAACAGCAACACAAAGATTACCTCGACGTGCCCCCAGGCGAGGAGACAGATTTCTTATTCTTCTTTGAAGAGTTTTTCGAACCCTTTTTCTTTTTCTCTAGAGAGTCTCTAGCCTTAATAGCCAACTGATTAACAGTTTCCCTTTCGGTGGAATTCAGAGTTTGTGGGCTTGTCAGGATTGGTGACGTCAACTCCTTATCAGTTCGTTCCCCATCTGTATCACCTCCCATTGCGTCAATATCTACATTCAGCTCATGACTATTAACGAAAAGAACCTGGTTCACCGTCGCACAATCAGATGTATTGGAGATGGCTAAACTTTGATCTGAAGCAGTACTTGTACCCCCCTGCTCCTGCTTCATGTCTCCTTGTGAACTCTTCAAAACAAGAGGAGATGTAGGATTTTCATCTTCATAACAATCAGCATTGCTCACATCTGATGCAGCCTTCTCATTGATATTACAATCAGAAATATTTGTACCAGATGTCGAACAACCATTCTCATTACAGTTACGCACTTTAGATGCCAAAGTGCCATTCTCACCACTCACAGAACCCTTATTTCGTTTAGCAACTACCTGCCATTGAAACTGATTCTGCTGTTTATCCGCAGATTTAGAGTTCGCAGCTCCTAGTTTCCTCTTACCCTCTGCCTCCATTGTAAGATTTGCACCGTTATTAGTAGCACATATCGCTGTCGTGTGTCCAAAGACATTACAATTATTGCACTTTGATGGTATCCATTCGTAATCAGCTGAAATTGTTATGAATAATCCATTGGGACAGCGAAGGTCGTATTCCTTAACCAGCATCTTCGTAGCATCAATCTCAACACAAACTCTTGCGTAGCTAAGCCTTTGACGCAACAATGTAGTCTGATCAGCATGAAGAGGAACCCCAATAGCACTCGCTACACAACTCAACCCCTTAATAGTCCAATACTCAAGAGGAACATTATACAGCCTAACCCATACCGGAACTTTGACCAAATCACCTTTCAAAAATTGCATGTTCGGTTGCCAACGTTTAAGCACCAAAGGTCTGCTTGCCATGTGCCATGGGGCTCTTTCCAGCACATTAGTGGCATGATCAACAGAATCAAAAGTGAATAGGAAGAAACCATTATCCGAAGATAAAACTTCTGATAGACCGTAGGAGCCCCAGATTCTTTTGGCAATAGAATTAACAACGGGATATGGTAATTTCTGACCCACAAAATGACCAACTAGGGTGGATTTCCAAAGTTCGCAGCCATCCTCAAACACATCAAGTGGAGGAGCTACTGTCACACGACCATCAGTCATAGCAGGGGGAGCAAAATGCAGATTACGAACTAGAGAAATACCAAGGTTCTTGGTACCCTCATTGTTATCAACATCAGAACCCTTCAAAGCATTTAAAAAATTCAATTTGGGGCGATGATTTTGCTGGTCTTGTTGCTGAGACCCTACCTTCAACTCATCAACTTTAGAACCCAACACATGATTCATTTCTGAAACAACATTAGAAGCTTGGGAATTAGAGTGTTTCTTCTCTATGCTAGCTTCAGAATCAGCTTGATTAACATTAGTAAACTGAGAAATCCTCATCCCATGGCTGTTCAACAAATCTTGTAGCTCTCATCTTTATATATGTCCAGACTTGACTTCATTGTGTTGTTCATTGTTAGAGGTAACCATTGGAACAGAATCCACAGCAGAACATAAGGACATTATGGCAGCATACAAATACTAGAGATACCAAATTCTAAGAAGAGAAACTGAGTCTAAGACGTAACCTAAGCTCAGAAACAACAACAACGTAATCTCAGAAATAACAAGATTCAGATTTGTTCATGAAGGGAGAAGAGAATTACAGAATTACGAGGTCAGTATCTTCGAGATCATTGATTGGAATGATGATCTGTGCGGTCAAGCTGTAGAGTATGTTTTGATGAACAACATAATAATCATCCAACGGTGAACGCAGAAGATCATGCTTAAACAAAAACCCAATTCACAATAAAAAATGGTGATCATCCAACGGTGATCATGCTTAAACAAAAACCCAATTCACTCTGCTGCAACTAAAAATGCAGAACAGTAGAAATATTACGAGATCAATATCTCCCACCTCGTTGATTGGCATGAAGATCCCCTCGGTCAATATTTCGAGAAGGTTGGAATGAACAACATAGTAAGAAATGAGGATGATCCAACGGTGGACGGAGTAGATCTAGCTCCGACAGTTTGATCTCTAATCTCTCTCTCTCTCCAATCTCTTGACTCCTTGATCACACAGTGTTGATCAGCAACGAGGAAATTTGTTTTCTTATTTGTCCAAGTTAAACAAGGAAATCCAAGCTAATCAAGGACATATTGATTCTGTCATGTTGAATTTTCCAAAGTGTGGAGGGATGTTCCATTATAAATATGGCATCAGAATATGTAATAAACAACTTTTGGCCAATATTTGAACTTAATTCCGAGAATTAAGAGTTATTCTTCCAAATTGATTTGTGAAGAACCCTACCTGACTTATCACTCTTCAATCACAAAGAGTGTGGCGTCAAAATCCTAGATTGATCTTTGTGGCGTCCAGATCGACTTATCAAAGTATCACTCTAGTTTATCCTCCATTTTATTTACCTTAAAAAAATACTATAATCTAGCCTAAACACCAAAAGAAAGACAATACAACCAGACCCATCCTTCATCCATTTTCATCAGATTCATTGTTGCTGATTTTTGAATCATTCACAGCACAACAGCCACCTGAAAACATGAAAGTTGTAGGCAATTGTCTCAGCTTTCTTGTGTAAAACATTCCGCTCATTTGGAGTTTTAGAACTCTAGATATGGCCACAATACTGAACAATGCTATTAGCCACTAGAGACTCATCTGCCTCTCTAATCGTGCTTGTACCTACGCTGCTGGATGGGATGGTTGTAGGGGGTAGATCTATGACTGGCAAATGGGAAATAGAACAGAAAGTGTTGCAAGAGCCGACTTTAGTCATAAAACCAGAGAACCACCTTAGTTTATATGAGACGGAACATACACATGTAACAGATCCTATATACAGGAGTATCTAGAGGCCATTTTTTATGGAGTAGATGTAGAATGGCTACTCGATGAGGAAGAGGTCTGGTGGAGCGAGATGAGGGTAACTTTTTGAAATTCAAATGACTTTTGATCTAATAGTTGTATCACGCTCAAACTCTTACAAAAGTTTTCATAGTTCATTTTCCTTGGAGCAAATGTGGTATTGCTACTCAGTAAGGAGGATGTTTGGTCGCGCTAAACTAGAGTAAATTTTTGAAAGGGTCATTAGCTTTGATCCAACCGTTGGATTGCGCTTAAATGTTCACAGGTGTATCTGTAGGCCATTTTCCTTTGTGTTGATGTGTAATCGCTACTTGTTGAGGTGGAGGTCTGGTCGCGCCAGGTTAGGGTAACGGTTCGAAAAGGTCATAACTTTTGATCTGATCTTTAATCGCACTTAAAAGTTTATAGAAATTATCAAAGGCCATTTTCCTTGGAGTTGATGTGGAATCACTACTTAGTGAGGTGGAGGTTTGGTAGCGCCAAACTAGACTAATGGTTCGAAAAGGCCATCACTTTTGATCCAACCGTTAGATCATGATCAAACTTTTAATACAGTTTTTAGAGGTTGTTTTCCTTGGAGTACATGTGGAATCGTTACTCGGTGAGGAGGAGGTCTTGTCATGCTAAACAAGACTAACTTTTCAAAAGTGAAATGACTTTTGATCCGACAGTTGTATCGTGCTCACACTTTTACAGGAGTTTTCATAGCCCTTTTCCTTGGAGCAGATATGGAATCGCTTATCGGTGAGGAGGGCGTCTGATCACGATAGACCAAAGTAACTTTTCAAAAGGGTCATTACTTTTGATTCGACATTTGGATCACGCTTAAACGTTTACATGAGTTTGTAGAGGCTGTTTTTCTTGGAGTAGAAGTGGAATCGCTACTCAATGAGGTTGAGGTATGGTCGCTGGACAAAAGCGACAACTCGAAAAGGACATCACTTTTGATTCGACTGTAGGATCGTGATCACACTTTTGCTATAGTTTTCCTTAGAGTAGATGTTGAATCGCTACTCAATGTGGAGGATGTCTGGTCGTGCCAAACTAGACTAACTTTTTGAAAGGGCCATAACTTTTGATTCGACGTTTGGACCGCACTTAAATGTTTACAAGAGTTTGTAGAAGCTGTTTTGCATGGAGTAGAAGTGTAATCGCTACTCAATGAAGTTGAGGTATGGTCGCCAGATAAGAGCGACTACTCAAAAAGGCCATCACTTTTGATCCGACCGTTGGATCGCTATCGAACTTTCACTATAGTTTTCCTTAGAGTAGATGTTGAATCACTACTCGGTATGGAGGACGTCTGGTCACGCCAAACCAAAGTAACTTTTTGAAAAGGCCATAACTTTTGATAAGACCGTTGGATCGTGATCATACTTTTACTAGAGTTTTCGGTTCTCGTTTTCCTAGGATTAGATTTGGAATCGCCACTCGATGAGGTGGAGGTCTAGTCACACCAAACCAAAATAACAATTTGAAAGGCCATAACTTTTGATCCGACCGATGGACTACACAAATTTTTACAGGTGTTTCTAAAGGCTGTTTTCATTGGAGTAGAAGTGAAATCGTGACTTAGTGACGCGGAGGTCTTGTCACGTCAGACAAGAGTAACACTACGAAAGGATGATCACTTTTGATCCGATCATTGGATCACACTCAAACATTTATAGGAGTTTCATAGGCCATTTTCCTTGGAGTAGATGTGGAAACGCTACTCAGTGAGGTAGAGGTCTAGTCACGCTATACCAAAGTAACTTTTTGAAAGGGCCATAACTTTTAATCCAACTGTTGGATCCCGCTCAAACTATTATAGGATTCTGTTGAGTTCATTTTCCTTGAAGTAGAGGTGGAATCACTAATTGGTGAGGCTAAGGTCTGGTCAAGCCAGAAAAGAGTAACTGTTCAAAACGGCAAATCCAATCGTTTGATCATACTCAAAGATTTACAAGAGTTTCCGGAGGGCATTTTTCTTGGAGTAGATGTGGATTTGATACTCGGTTAGGAGGAGGTTAGTCAAGCCAAACAAGAGTTACTTTTCAAAAGTGCAATGACTTTTGATCTGATAGTTGTATCACACTTGAACTTTTATAAGAGTTTCTATAGGTTGTTTTCCTTGGAGCACATGTGGAATTGCTACTCAGTGAGGAGGACGTCTAGTCACGTCAGACCAAAATAACTTTTTAAAAGGGCTATAACTTTTGATTCGACCGTTATAGCACGCTCAAAAGTTAACAGGACTTTCTAGAGGCCGTTTTCCTTGAGTAGATATGGAATCACTACTTGGTGAGGTGGAGGTCTGGTCGGCCTAAACTAGAGTAACCGTTCAAAAGGGCTATAACTTTGATCTGACCATTGGATAATGCTCTAACATTTACAGTAGTTTTCAGAGGTCGTTTTCCTTTAAGAAAAAGTGGAATCGCTAACTTGATGAGGCTGAGGTCTGATCGTGCAAGACAAGAATAACTGTTCAAAATGGATATAACTTTTGATCTGACCATTGGATCACAATCAACATTTTACTAGAATTTCTAGGGGCCATTTTCCTTGGAGTAGATGTTGACTCGCTACAAGGGGAAGAGGACATCTTCTCGTACCAGACCATACCAACTTTTTAAAAGGGCCATAACTTTTGATCCAACCATTGAATAGCACTCAAAAGATAACAGGAGTTCACAAAGGCCTTTTTCCTTTGAGTAGATGTGGAATCGCTACTTAGTGAGGCAGAGCTTTGTCGAGCTAGAAGGGAGTAATGCTTTGAAAGGGCCATAACTTTTGATGTGATCGTTGAATCGTATTAAAAAATTTATAGGACTTTCCGAAGGCCATTTTCCTATGAAGTAAATGTGGAACCACTAATTGGTGAAGCAGAGGTATGGTCGCATAAGAAGATTGTAACGCTTCAAAAGGACCATAACTTTTAAGCCGATTGTTGGATCGTGCTCAAAAGTTTACAAGAGTTGCTGAAGGCCAATTTTCATGGAGTAGATGAAGGATCGCTACTTAGTGAGGAGGAGGTCTAGTCACACGAGATGAGAGTAACTTTTTGAAAGTGAAATGACTTTTGATCCGACAGTTGTACCATACCCATAATTTTCCATATTTTCCTTGGAGCAGATGTGGAATCACTACTCGGTGAGGAGCATGTCTGGTCATGCTAGACCATAGTAACTTTTCAAAAGGACCATGACTTTTGATCCCACCATTGGATTGCGCTCAAATGCTTACAAGAGTTTTCGAAGGCTGGTTTACCTTGGAGTAGATGTGGAATCACTAGAGTAACAGTTCGAAAAGGGCCATAACTTTTGATCTGACCGTTGCATCACGCTGAAACATTTACAGGAGTTTTCAAAAGCCGTTTTTCTTGGAGAAATGGAAGCGCTACTCAATGAAGCTAAGGTCTAATCGTGCCAAACAAGGGTAACTATTTGAAAGGGACAAAGCTTTTGATCCCACCATTGATCGTGATCAAATTTTTATTGGAGTTTATGTAGGCCGTTGTCCTTGGAGTAGATATTGACTCGCTACTCAAGGAAAAAGGATGTCTATTCACACCAGACCAGACCAACTTTTCCAAAGGGCCATAACTTTGATTCGACCATTGAATTAAGCTCAAAAGTTAAAAAGAGTTTCTGGATCCTTCAAGTAGATGCAGAATTGCTACTCAATGAGGTGGAGGTCTATCTGCGCCAGAAGAGAGTAACGCTTCAAAAGGGACATAACTTTTGATCTAACCATTGGATCGAGTTCAAACATTTACAGGAGTTTCTGGAGGCCGTTTTCCTCGGAGTAGATGTGGAATCGATACTTGATAATGCGGAGATCTGGTTGAGCCAGAAGATTGTAACGCCTTGACATGACCATAATTTTTCATCCAACCGTTGGATCGTGCTCCAATGTTTACAGGAGTTATAGAAGGCTAGTTTTCATGGAGTGGATGTGGAATAACTACTTGGTGAGGAGGAGGTTTGGTGCATGAGACAAGAGTAACTTTTCAAAAATTAAAAGACTTTTGATCCAACAGTTGTATCAATCTCAATAGTTTACAGGAGTTTCCATAGGATGTTTTCCGCTACTCGGTTAGGAAGGTGTCTGGCTTTGCTAGACCAGAGTAACTTTTTGAAAGAGCCATGACTTTTGATCCAACCTTAGGATCAAGTTAAAACCTTTAAAGGAGTTTGCAGAGGTTGTCTTGTTTGGGGTAGAAGTGGAATCGCTGCTTGATGAGGTTGAGGTATGGTAGCGCCAGACAAGAGTAACTGCTTGAAAGGGCCATCACTTTTGATCTTAACGTTGGATCGTGATCAAACTTTTACTCTAGTTTCTGGAGGTGGTTTTCCTTGGACTAGATGTTGACTCGCTACTTGGGGAGGAGGGCGACTGGTCGCACCAAACTAGACCAACTTTTCCAATGGGCCATAACTTTAGATTTGACCGTTGGATCGCGCTCAAAATTTAAAAGGAAGTTTTGGAGGCTGTTTTCCTTAAAGTAAATGTGGAATCGCTACTTGGTGAGGTGGAGTTCTGGTCATGCTAGACTAGAGTAACAATTTGAAAGGGCGATAACTTTTGATTTGACCGTTGAATCGCGATCAAATATTTACATGAGTTTCAGGAGGCCGTTTGCCTTAAAGTTGCTGTGGAATTGCTACTTGTTGAGGAGGAGGTTTGGTCGTGAAAAACTAGAGTAACAGTTCGACATGGCCATAACTTTTTATATGACCATTGGATCGCTTTATAGGAGTTTTTAGAGGTCGTTTTCCTTCGAGAAGTTATGGTATCGCTACTAAGTCAGGTGGAGGTCTAGTCGCACCTCACTAGAGTAACTGTTAGAATAACCATAACTTTTGATCCGACCATTGGATTGATATAAAAATTTTTGACGAGTTTCTAGGGCCTGTTTTCCTTGGAGTATATGTGAAATTGCTACTAGGTGAGGCAGAGATCTTCTCGCACCAAACTATTGTAACTATTTGAAAGGGCCACAACTTTTGATCGGATAGCTAGATCGCTCAAAGTTTTACAAAAGGCTCGTTTTCTTTGAAGAAGATATGGAATCGCTACTATACAATTTGGAGGTCTGGTGGTGCCAGATTGGAGTAATGGTACGAAATCACCATAACTTTTGATTCGACTATTGGATCACCATTAAATTTTTATAGGAGTTTTTAATAGTCCTTTTCCCTAGAGTTGATGTGAAATCGCTACTAGGCAAGGCAGAGGTCTCGCCACCCTAAACTTTTGATCTGATTGTTGGATTGTGATCAAACTTTTACATGTGTTTCCAGAAGCCATTTTCCTTGGAGTTGATGTGGAATAGCTACTCGCTGTGGAGATCTAGTCGTGCTAGAATGGAGCAACGAGTTGACATGGCCATATCTTTTGATCCGACTGTTAGATCGTGATTAAACTTTTACAGGAGTTTTTGAAGGTCGTTTTCCTTCAAGAAGATGTGGTATCACTACATGGTGACGTGGATGTTTGGTCGCGCCTGACTAGACTAATAGTTTGAATGGGCATAACTTTTGATTCGACTGTTGGATCAATATCAAACCTTTTTATGAGTTTTCAAAGCTTGTTTTCATTGTAGTAGATATAGAATCGCTACTTGATGAGGCAGAGGACTATTATGGCAATCTAGAATAATGGTTCGAAGGGCCATAACTTTTGCTCCAACTATTGAATCGATCTCAAACTTTTTTACAGTTTCTGGAGGCCCTTCTCCTTGGAGTAATTATAGAATCGCTACTTGGCAAGGCGGAGATCTAGTCGAGCAAGACTAGTGTAACTATTCAAATGGGCGAATAACTTTTGATAGGATTGTTGGATCGCTCTTAAAATTTCACACAAGTTTTTGGAGCTTGTTTTCCATTGAGTAAATGTGCAATCACCACACGGTGAGGAGGAGGTATGGTCGCACCAGACTAGATTATCGGTTTGAAAGGGTCACAACTTTTAATCCGACAATTGGATCGCGTTCAAACGTTTACATGAGTTTCCAGATGCTATTTTCCTTCGAGTAGATGTGGTATCATTGCTCGTTACGGTGGAGGTCTGGTCACACTTGGCTAGAGTAACGATCAAAGGGCCATACTTTTGATCCGACTATTGGATCGATCTCAAACATTTTAATGGCCTTTTTCCTTGAAGTGGATATATGGTATTGCTACTTGGTGAGGCAGAGATCTAGTAGTGCAAGACTACTGTAACTATTTGAAAGGGCCATAACTTTTGATTAGACCGTTGGATCGCACTTAAAATTTTACAGGAGTTTCAACAGGTACCTAGGAGTTGATGTGGAATCGCTACTTGGTGAGGCTTAAGTTTGGTTGTGCTAGACTAGAGTAATGGTTCAATGGAACATAACTTTTGATCTGATCGTTGGATCGATCACAAACTTTTTCACTAGTTTCCAGAGGTCGTTTTCCTTGCAGTAGATGTGGAATTGTTACTCAGTGAGGCATAAGTCTGGTTGCGCCAAACTAGAGTAATGTTTTGATGGAACATTACTTTTAATCCGACCATTGGATCGTGCTCAAATGTTTACAAGAGTTTTGGGATACTGTTTTCCTTCAAGTAGATGTGGAATCGCTACTCGGTGAGGCAGAGGTATGGTCGTGCCAGACTAGAGTAACGGTTCTAAAGGGCCAAAACTTTTGATCTGACTGTTGGATAGTGCTATAACTTTTGATTCAACCCTTGGATCGCGCTCAAACATTTACAGTAGCTTCCGAAGTCCGTTTTCATTGGAGTAAATGTGGGATCGCTACTCGGTGAGGTGGAGGTCTGATCACCCAAGACTAGAGTAACAGTTGAAATGTCCATAATATTTTATTCAATCATTGGACTGCGATTAACATTTTACAGTAGCTTCCGAAGGCTGTTTTCATTGGAGTACTTGTGGAATCGCTACTCTATGAGGCTGAATTCTGGTCGTGCCAAACTATAGTAACAGTTTGATATATTCATAACTTTTGTTCCAACAGTCGGATCGCCTCAAACATTTACTTGAGTTTCTTGATGTTGATTTCCTTGGACTAGTTATGGAATCGCTACTTAGTGAGGCGAAGATCTGGTTGTGCCAAACTGGAGGAATGGTTCGAAAGGGAAATAACTTTGGGTCCAACCGTTGGATCCCCTCAAATGTTCACAAGAGTTTCGAGATGCCATTTTCCTTCAATTAGATGTGGTATCGCTACTCAATGAGACTAAGGTCTAGTGCGCCAGACTAGAGTAAGGGTTTGAAATGTTCATAACTTTTGATCCGACCGTTGGATTACCCTCAAACATTTACAGGAGTGTGTGGAGACTGTTTTTCTTAGAGTAAATGTGGAATCGCTACTCTATGAGTGGAGGTTTGGTCACGCCAAACTAGAGTAACTTTTTGAAAGGACAAAAAAATTTTATCCAACCGTTGCATAACGCTAAAAAATTTACAAGAATTTATAGAGGGCGTTTTCATTGGAGTAGATTTATGGAGGTCATTTTCATTGGAATAGATGTGGAATCACTATTCGGTGAGGCGGAGGTGTGGTCGCGCCATAGTAGAATAACGGTCGAAAAGGCCATAGCTGTTGATCCGACTGTTGGATCATGATCAAACTTTTACATGAGTTTCTCGAGGCTGTTATCCATTAGGTAGACGTGGTATTGCTACTTGATGGGGCGGAGGTCTAGTGGCGCCAGACTAGAGTTACGTTTGAAAGGGCTATAACTTTTGATTTGATTATTGGATCGCGATCAAACATTTACAAGAGTTTCTTAAGGCCATTTCCTTTAGGTAGTTGTGGTATTGCTACTTGATAGAGTGGAGGTTTGGTGGCACCAGACTAGAGTAATGTTTGAAAGGGCTATAACTTTTGATCCGACCATTGGATCGCGATCAAACTTTTATAAGAGATGTGGAATTGCTCTTAATGAGATGGAGGTTTGGTTGCACTAGACAGTAGTAACAGTTCGAAAGTGCTATAACTTTGGATTCGACCTTTGCATCGCGCTAACACATTTCTAGGAGCTTCTAGAGGTCATTTTCATTGAAGTCGATGTGGAATCTCTATTCAATGAGGTGAAGGTCTGGTCGTGCCAGAATGTAGTAATAGTTCAAAAGAGCCATAACTTTTGATTCGATCGTTGGATCTCGCTTAAAATTTTACATGAGTTTTTAGAGTCTGTTTTCCATGGAATAGATGTGGAATCATTACTCGGTGAGGCGGCGAACTGGTTGCGCTAGACTAGAGTAACAGTTCGAATGCTCAATCACTTTTGATTTGACCTTTTGATCTTGCTCAAATGTTTACAGGAGTTCTTGGAGGCCATTTTCCTTGAAGTAAATATGGAATCACTACTCCATGAGGCAGAGGTCTTGTCACGCTATACTAGAGTAACGGTTTGAAATGTCCATAACTTTTGATCCAATCGTAGGATCGCTCTCAACTGTTTATAGGAGTTTTCAAAGGCCATTTTCCTTCGAGTTGAAGTGGTATTGTTACATGGTGATGTGGAAGTTTGGTCTCACAAGACTAGAGTAACGTTTCTAAAAGGCTATATAACCTTTAATCCAACCATTTGATCGCGATCCAAGTTTTATAGGAGTTTCTAGAGGTCATTTTCTTCGCGTAGATTTGGAAACGCTACTCAGAGTGGTGAAGGTCTAGCTCTGCAGCACTAGAGTAATGATTTGAAATGTCCATAGCTTTTGATTCGATCATTGGATCTGCCTTAAAGTGTTTAAAGGAGTTGCTAGAGGCCATTTTCTTTCAAGTAGATGTGGTTCACTACTCGTTGAGGTGGAGGTCTGGTATCAGACTGCTTTTATCTCTGGACGGAGAATCAGCGACAACATTCTTTTGTCTCAGGAACTAATGAAAGGCTATCATAAATCTACGGGACCTGCCCGTTGTGCTATGAAAGTAGATCTGATGAAGGCTTATGACTCGGTTCGGTGGGATTTCGTTGACGCTATGTTAAGAAAAATGGGATTCCCTAGAACAGTCATTGATTGGATTATGGTTTGTGTTACATCATGTCAATTCTCTATCAACGTCAATGGTGAGCTTGCAGGTTATTTTCAAGGGGGGAGAGGGCTTCGACAAGGGGATCCACTTTCTCCATATTTGTTTGTCCTATGTATGGAAATCCTTTCGGGGCTATTCTGCAAGATGAGTGCCAACCAAAACTTCAAGTTCCACTGGAGATGCAAGAAGGACAACATTTCTCATCTTTGTTTTGCTGACGACTTGATGATTTTTAGCAAAGGAGATGTAAACTCAATTCGTATGATCAAAACTGTGCTCACAAAGTTTCAAGATCTATCAGGTCTGTATCCAAATCCAAATAAAAGTGACATCTTCTTAAGCGGTGTGTTAAATGCTGAGAGGGAAGAGATTATTCATGTTCTTGGGTTTGCAGAGGGGGAGCTCCCTATGAAATATTTGGGAGTGCCTCTTATCTCGTCCAGACTAAAGGCTGTTTATTGTAAGGGTCTCGTGGATCGAATCACCTCTAAAGTTCGACATTGGACTTGTAGAACACTCTCGTATGCAGGACGAGTACAACTGATTAATTCAGTTTTATTTTCCATCCAAGTCTATTGGGCATCTCTCTTCCTCTTACCTGGGCAAGTCATAAAAAGTGTGGAGCAAATTATGAGATCCTTTCTTTGGTCAGGTTCAGATATGAGAACTACTGGGGCTAAAGTGGCTTGGGATCAGGTATGTCTTCCAAAAAAGGAGGGGGGGCTAGGAATAAAGAGGATAACAGAATGGAACAAGATTGCTTTGTTGAAACACATTTGGAACCTGTGCAATGACTCAGATGGCTCAATCTGGTCTACTTGGATCAGATGTAATCTGTTGCGAGGTAGGAATTTCTGGACAATCAAGACGCCACAGAATTGCTCTTGGGCATGGAGAAAGATTCTAAAGCTCAGATCCTTAGCATGGCCGAAGATGAAGTACATCATAGGGGATGGCAGGACAACTTCTCTATGGTTTGACAATTGGCATCCTCACAGCCCGCTCGCAGATTCTTACGGCGACAGATTCATCTATGATTCAGGTATGGAAAAGAACGCGAAGGTGAATATGCTGATTCATAACTCAGAATGGAAAATTCCTACCACTCACGCTATTGGATGGCACCCCATTGTAGAAGCTATTCCTTCCAATTCTAATCCTATGATAGGGCAAAATGATGAGATTGTTTGGCTGGATTCACCAAATCACAGATTCTCGATCAAAATAGCTTGGGAACAACTAAGATTTCATCATACGATGGTCGAATGGCATGACATTGTGTGGTTCAAGAATGCTGTTCCAAGACATTCGTTTCTTCTATGGGTGGCTGTCCAACAGAAACTCACAACTCAAGATAGACTTCATCGATTTGGTATACATGGTCCCAATAGATGCTCACTCTGTCTCCGCAACTACGAAGATCACAACCACTTGTTCTTTGAATGCTCCTATACTAAAGCGATCTGGTGGGATGTTTGTGACAGATGCAACATTCCAAGAATGACAAAAGGATGGGATGAATGGATTCGATGGGCCACTGTCACTTGGCATGGCAAAAGTTTTGTCAATTTTTCTCGTAAACTCAGTTTTGCAGCTACAGTGTATCATATCTGGCAAGAAAGGAATGCAAGGACCTTTGCTGGAATATCTAGAACTCAGAATTTGGTCTTTCATCAAATTGAATGTATCATCCGTGATAAGCTTGATTTGATGAGGAACGTTCTACCAACAGATGAAAATAAAAGAATCCAACGAGCATGGAGGGTTAATAACATAGATTCTTCATTTGATATTTAGCTGGTTGTATTGGTTTCCCTAACGAATCAAGTTAGGTCTTGAGTTTTCAGTTCGGTGGCTAGCATGTAGCCATCTGTTGTTTTACGTTTCTGTTCTCATTGTAAATCTGGGGTATGCCCCTTATAATCTTTGTATCGTTTTCCTTTAATATATACGTCAACTTACCAAAAAAAAGAGGTGGAGGTCTGGTAGCCCCTCATTAGAGTAACGTTGAGGTGGAGGTCTGGTATCAGACTGCTTTTATCTCTGGACGGAGAATCAGCGACAACATTCTTTTGTCTCAGGAACTAATGAAAGGCTATCATAAATCTACGGGACCTGCCCGTTGTGCTATGAAAGTAGATCTGATGAAGGCTTATGACTCGGTTCGGTGGGATTTCGTTGACGCTATGTTAAGAAAAATGGGATTCCCTAGAACAGTCATTGATTGGATTATGGTTTGTGTTACATCATGTCAATTCTCTATCAACGTCAATGGTGAGCTTGCAGGTTATTTTCAAGGGGGGAGAGGGCTTCGACAAGGGGATCCACTTTCTCCATATTTGTTTGTCCTATGTATGGAAATCCTTTCGGGGCTATTCTGCAAGATGAGTGCCAACCAAAACTTCAAGTTCCACTGGAGATGCAAGAAGGACAACATTTCTCATCTTTGTTTTGCTGACGACTTGATGATTTTTAGCAAAGGAGATGTAAACTCAATTCGTATGATCAAAACTGTGCTCACAAAGTTTCAAGATCTATCAGGTCTGTATCCAAATCCAAATAAAAGTGACATCTTCTTAAGCGGTGTGTTAAATGCTGAGAGGGAAGAGATTATTCATGTTCTTGGGTTTGCAGAGGGGGAGCTCCCTATGAAATATTTGGGAGTGCCTCTTATCTCGTCCAGACTAAAGGCTGTTTATTGTAAGGGTCTCGTGGATCGAATCACCTCTAAAGTTCGACATTGGACTTGTAGAACACTCTCGTATGCAGGACGAGTACAACTGATTAATTCAGTTTTATTTTCCATCCAAGTCTATTGGGCATCTCTCTTCCTCTTACCTGGGCAAGTCATAAAAAGTGTGGAGCAAATTATGAGATCCTTTCTTTGGTCAGGTTCAGATATGAGAACTACTGGGGCTAAAGTGGCTTGGGATCAGGTATGTCTTCCAAAAAAGGAGGGGGGGCTAGGAATAAAGAGGATAACAGAATGGAACAAGATTGCTTTGTTGAAACACATTTGGAACCTGTGCAATGACTCAGATGGCTCAATCTGGTCTACTTGGATCAGATGTAATCTGTTGCGAGGTAGGAATTTCTGGACAATCAAGACGCCACAGAATTGCTCTTGGGCATGGAGAAAGATTCTAAAGCTCAGATCCTTAGCATGGCCGAAGATGAAGTACATCATAGGGGATGGCAGGACAACTTCTCTATGGTTTGACAATTGGCATCCTCACAGCCCGCTCGCAGATTCTTACGGCGACAGATTCATCTATGATTCAGGTATGGAAAAGAACGCGAAGGTGAATATGCTGATTCATAACTCAGAATGGAAAATTCCTACCACTCACGCTATTGGATGGCACCCCATTGTAGAAGCTATTCCTTCCAATTCTAATCCTATGATAGGGCAAAATGATGAGATTGTTTGGCTGGATTCACCAAATCACAGATTCTCGATCAAAATAGCTTGGGAACAACTAAGATTTCATCATACGATGGTCGAATGGCATGACATTGTGTGGTTCAAGAATGCTGTTCCAAGACATTCGTTTCTTCTATGGGTGGCTGTCCAACAGAAACTCACAACTCAAGATAGACTTCATCGATTTGGTATACATGGTCCCAATAGATGCTCACTCTGTCTCCGCAACTACGAAGATCACAACCACTTGTTCTTTGAATGCTCCTATACTAAAGCGATCTGGTGGGATGTTTGTGACAGATGCAACATTCCAAGAATGACAAAAGGATGGGATGAATGGATTCGATGGGCCACTGTCACTTGGCATGGCAAAAGTTTTGTCAATTTTTCTCGTAAACTCAGTTTTGCAGCTACAGTGTATCATATCTGGCAAGAAAGGAATGCAAGGACCTTTGCTGGAATATCTAGAACTCAGAATTTGGTCTTTCATCAAATTGAATGTATCATCCGTGATAAGCTTGATTTGATGAGGAACGTTCTACCAACAGATGAAAATAAAAGAATCCAACGAGCATGGAGGGTTAATAACATAGATTCTTCATTTGATATTTAGCTGGTTGTATTGGTTTCCCTAACGAATCAAGTTAGGTCTTGAGTTTTCAGTTCGGTGGCTAGCATGTAGCCATCTGTTGTTTTACGTTTCTGTTCTCATTGTAAATCTGGGGTATGCCCCTTATAATCTTTGTATCGTTTTCCTTTAATATATACGTCAACTTACCAAAAAAAAGAGGTGGAGGTCTGGTAGCCCCTCATTAGAGTAAAAGTTTGAAGGGCCATAACTTTTGTTTCGACCATTAGATCGATATCAAACTTTTTTACAAGTTTCTGGAAGTCATTTTTCTTTGAGTAGATGCAGAATTGCTACTCCATGAGACTGAGGTTGGGTTGCGCCAAACTAATTAACAGTTTGAAAAGGCCATAACTTTTGATTGGATTGTTGCATCACGCTCAAAATTTTACGAGATTTTAGGAGCTTGTTTTCCATGTAGTAGATATGGAATCGCTAATCGGTGAGGAGGTCTTGTTGTGCAACAATAGAGTATCAGTTTGAAATGTCCAAAACTTTTGACCTGACCGTTGCATTGCGTTGAAAATTTCACAAGAGTTTTCGAAGTTTGTTTTCTTTGGAGTAGATATGGAATTGCTACTCAGTGAGGTGGAGGACTAGGTGCGCACTACAAGAATAATGGTTTAAAATGTCCTTAACTTTTTATTCGACCATTAGAGAGCTCTCAAATGTTTACATGAGTTTCCGGAAGCCATTTTTCATGTAGTAGATATGGAATCACTACCTGGTAAAGGCAGAGGTTTGGTCATACTAGATTAGAGTAACGATTCGAAAGGACCACAACTTTCAGATATAGTGCGATATCAACCCAAATAGACAGAATATAAGGTTTGAGCAATTTATGACAACGTTTGATATACTGACGTAAAAACGTTATGAATCAGACCTGAATAGACCCGAATTTGAAACCCAAAGAAAATGATATCCAATTGGCCCCAAATTTGATATGTAATGCGATTAGGACCCC
>NW_011507857.1:0-972 GCF_000495115.2 Populus euphratica | reverse complement strand
AAAATTCCTAAAAAAGCAAAAACAAAAACAAATAAATAAATAAAATTGAAACTTCAGTCATTAAGTCAATTGAGTTTAATAAATTTGGTTAATTTAATAATATATAAAACAAGATAAACTTAGTTGAGTTTCCTAAACTTTAGTTAATCATTCAAATTCATGACCCATGAAATTCTAGACTCGAACTCAATTAGAAAACTCAAGTCCCAACCAAATAAATATTGAAGGATAAAATTAAAAGAAAAAATCAATTCAAAAAATTTGCCAAACAAATAGCAATAAAATAATAAGAATTAAATCTTATAGGAAAAAATTTAAACATGTTGATATCTAAAAAAAATTAAAATCATCTCAATTATAAAAGTAACAATCAAATTAATATTATAAGATGAAATTAAAAAAAAATTAAAACAAATTCAAAGAAAAAAAATAAAAAAAAAACAAGGATCAAACCTGATAGAAAAATTAAATAAAAAACAAGGATCAAACCTGATAGGAAAAAAATTAAAAGGCTGAAATATAAAAAAAAAATCAAATTTAAAAACCATTTCAATTAAAAAAATTAGCAATAAAAAGAACGTGGATTGAATTTAAGAGATGAAAAAAAATTAAAATGGGATGAAATTAAAAATAATTTTTAAATTGAAATAATTTATTCCAGTAAAATAAATCACAACTAAAAACATAAAAACTAAATAAAAAAAACAAATTAAAGATAGAATGAGAGTAAAAAAAAATACAACTAGAGTCAAATCGATGAGGATTACCATACACTGCCACCAAAAAATATGGGCACTAACGAGATGAATCATAAAAGATCATGGATTGATTTTTAAGCCATTGTAAGCCACCATATAAGCTACCATATATGTTGCTTGAAGATGATAGAACAGTTCACACACGTGAGTAACTTTTTTTTATATTAATCAAAATGCAAAAAACAATTAAGCCCATCTAATAATAACAAAAAAA
>NW_011507856.1:0-972 GCF_000495115.2 Populus euphratica | reverse complement strand
TTTGTGTGTGGTTTCCAATTGAATAATAAGAGTTTATACTATACTTGTTTGACATGCCATTAGTGGAACCTCTAACCTTGACATTTGTTATTATTATTGTTTAATCCTTACATTAATTTTCCATCTCCAAGTTCTCATCATCATCTTCTTCTTCTCTTTCTTTACTACTATTATTATTATTATTATTATTACTACTACTACTACTATTATTAGTACTATTATTATTATTATTATTATTATTATAGTTATTATTGTTATTGTCATTGTTGTTATTATTGTTATTATTATTATTATTGTTGTTGTTGTTGTTATTATTGTTGTTGTACTATTGTTATTTATAATTTGTACAAATAACCTCCCTATAATTTTTACAATTAACCTCCCTGTGGTTCGACCCCGGTCTTGCCGGGTTATTTATTACTTCGACACTCCTGCACTTGGGAGAAGACAACAATCTTTTCGTCGTGTCACTTGTTAAATGGTTAATCTAGATTTATGTTGTATAACTCTTAGTACAATAAATACTTGGCACTTTCATAGCCTAACCATATGGTATAATCAATATTTGTGCTATGAAAAGAACTTAATTTGTTGTTAACATAAGTTATAATTATGAATACCTGATAACATTTACAAGTATTAACATTATTCGAATAAGATAACTAATGTAATCATGTTAACAATTTATAATCTAATTGAAACCTCCTTTGTGTATGGTTTTTTAGTTGAATAATAAAAAGAATTTATAATACACTTGTTTGAAATACCATTAGTGGATCCTCTAACATTGATATTTGTTTTTATTGTTTAATCTTCACATTAATCTTACATCTCAAAATCCTCTTCAATTCATCATCATCATCATCATCCTCATGATTATTATTATTATTATTATTATTATTATTATATAGTTAACCTCTTTATGGTTCGACATTGGTCTTGCCGAGTTATTTGTTACTTTGACACTCCTAT
>NW_011507984.1:0-913 GCF_000495115.2 Populus euphratica | reverse complement strand
AATATTGCAAGGAAAAAACTGATTCCCTGTCAGCACTTTCATTTCCTCATGCCATGACCAATCAGGAAGAAATCGATGATGAAAAAGGCACCTACAATGTTGATGCGGATCTTTTATCAAAAGTGACAACAGATTCGACATCTGACATCACACCAATCAATTATTACTTTCCTGATAAATCTCTACTTTCTCTTAGTTCAATGCCTTGGTTTGCTAAACATATCAATTTTCTTACTTCAGGATTTTTCCCAGCTCACTGGAGTATTGAAGACAAAAGAAAATTTTTGAGCAACGAGCAAAATTTTTGTTGGGATGACCCTTACTTATTCAATTATTGTCCTGATCAAATATTTCAAAAATGCATTTTCGACAATGAGGTAAGTAATTTCATTAAATTTTGTCACTCTAAGGCATGTGGGGATCATTTCTCATCAAAAAAGAGGATTGTAGAAATCTTACAAAGCAGATTTTCCTGGCTCACCATATTCAAGGAGTCACATGCATTTTGCAAAAATTGTGAAAATTATCAAAAGGTGGGATTTATTTCAAAACATAGAGAGTCTTTAGATAATCTTCTATTGACTCTTAAGTCTCATCATAGTCAAGATAAGCATCGTGCAATTCATAACTTAGGAACCCATTTTCATAAAGAACATACTTGGCATAGTCTTGGGAATCTGACTAAAAAAAGACCATGTTTGCCAGTTTTTAAGAAAACTGGATGGGAAGCCTATCCCCGACCCATAGAGGGCATTTAAGCCGTTCTTGGACGTAAAACCAAGGGAAGATGTGAGCCACAATCACAATTGCAATTTTTTTTTTTTTTTTTTTTGTAAAAATTTGTGTCTTTTGTTTTTATTATTGTGTTTTGTTATTTCTTATTTTTGTTTCAGTGTGTTTCAGGTTTTGTCAA
>NW_011507854.1:0-973 GCF_000495115.2 Populus euphratica | reverse complement strand
TATTTTTTTAATTTTATCTTTCAACATTGAGTTAATGAAAAACCAGGCTTTATAGTTTATTTTGGTTTGCTTTCTAAGAAGTTATCTCGGTTTGAAGATTTAGATAATGTATCTGGTAAGTTAACCTAATTGACTCGAGTTTTTTAAATCTTTTTTAAATTAGCTTTTTTATTTTATTTTTATCCTTTAACATGGAGTTGATTACAAATTAAGATTCTTGATTTATTTTGATTTTCTTTTTATGAGGTTATCTTATTTTTATAACTCGGGTTATATGTTTTACGGTTTAACTTGGTTAGACTTAGGTTGTTTTACTATTTTCTATTTTTAAATTAATTTTTTTTCAATTCAACCTTCAATAATGAGTTTATTAAAAATTAAAATTAAAATTTATTTTAATTTACTTTATGCAAGGTCATTATATTCATATCCTTGATCACGAGTTTAAAAAGTTAAACCGGGTTGACTTATATAATTTTTATATTTATTTTCTATAAATTCATCATGATCTCATGACCTGCATCATAAGTTTAGCAAGTTAACCCATGTCAAATATTTTTTTATTTTTGAATTAATTTTTTTCAATTCCATTCTTTAATTTTTGGGTTGATTCTTGAATTAATTTTTTTCAATTCCATTCTTTTAATTTTTGGGTTGATTCACTTTATAATTTGTTTTGATTTGCTTTATATGAGATTATTTGAGTCTCGTGATATAGGCTATGGATTTGACAAATTAACCCAGATTGGCCTAAATTAATTCAATATGTTTTTATTTCAATATTATTTTAGAAAAAAGATATTGTCTTGAATTTTTTTTAATTGAACTCTGTTTTTGCTGATTATACAAATTGCTTTTGGACTTATCAAGTCAATCAAATCATATTTGATCAGCCTTCACATGATTTATAATTTCTTTCTTACTAGAAAAATATTAGTAATGTTTAGATATTTCTTTTGTATGTTAAAAAAAT
>NW_011507853.1:0-973 GCF_000495115.2 Populus euphratica | reverse complement strand
CAAGTTAACAATTATATAAATCTCAAGTGATTATTATATGAGTAACCAGAAACTCGAACTTGAAATTAAAAAAAATAAATTCTTTAATTTCAAGTTTTTATTGGTTCAAATTTTAATAAAAGGCTTGATGGGAGAAAATCAAATTTCAAATCTAAGGAGGGCATTGCTATAAATATGCAAAAGTGAAGGCCTGTTTGTTGAAGATTAGAATACAGGTAATATCTGGACATGAAATTTTGTGAGACCCAAATAAAAGGCAATAGAGTGGGACAACGATAGACAAGGATGGATGATCTAATCCTTATAGACAAACAGTAAAAAAGTAAAAAAGCAGCGACGGTGCGCTGCAAGCTGGTGAATCCAAACCCAATACACGTCTGTCTCAATCTCTTGGGCTTATCGTTTCATGTCTATCCATGCTTCTTGAAGCTGTCATCATGCTTCTCTTCATCATCGTTCTCGATCTGCGGACTTGAACTGTTGCACTTTTTTTGTCTTAAGTTTAATGGCGGCATGCAGCCACCTAGCCAAGTGAGTTGGGGTGCATGCACATTTTTGAGTCTCCATTATTCCTTGTTAGGCGTGCCTATGTGTTATTTACTCGTGGAAATCAAATCATGACTTGTTATACCAGGGGATAGATTAACGAAGGCATGATCGTGTAATAAAAAAGTTGATAATAATTACGAGAGTCATGAAACAAAATTTCATCCATATATTTTTACAAGAAAAAATGTCGTTAAAAAACAATATAATACAAACATTTTTTTATTTCTGCATTTTAAAAATATTTTTAAAAAATTTAATTTTTTTATTTTTTTATTAATTTTAAATTAATATATTTTTTATGTTTTCAAAATATTTTGATGTATCGATGTCAAAATAATTTTTTAAAAATAAATAAAAAATTATTAACATGTATTTTGACACTTAAAATTATTTAAAAAGCAATCATAACCACATTTTAAAATAA
>NW_011507852.1:0-973 GCF_000495115.2 Populus euphratica | reverse complement strand
AAAAAATATTTTAAAAAATAATTATTACTGTAATCTCAAATACTATATCAAACCTCGTGTTGGCATCTAAAATTAAAATTATTATCAATCCATTTAATTATAAATAAAACTAAAATTTATCAATATTTTACTATAAATTATGCACGATCCAGTCTATAATAAAACAACTAATGAGCCTGTCAATAAAATAAAATAAAAGAAAAAAAGCACACACCAAGGGATAGAGTCATATTTTCACATATATTATCGCAGAGTGTAGTTACTCTTATGCTCCTTGAAGAAAAGAAATTTTAGGTTTTTTAAAATCGATTTTCTTGGAATTATTTTGTGGAATTGAGGGTATTTTAGTTTTTTTATCATTAAAAAAAAAGTGGTGCACGTTGTGGTACCTCCTAGTTGCTGTTGGTGGCTTTTGACGGCAATATTCAAAGTATCATATTATCCTCTATACGGTGGGGCAATATATGTTAGCCTGTATGATATGGAGAAGCTCTGGCAAAAAAATTTCTCCTTCCTCCTATTTTTTTTTCTTATGTTGGACTTATAAAATAGCCCTTGATTATTTTATTATATCAAATTTGATTTATTTAATTTTTAAATTCATTTCTTGGTATTTGATTTTTTATGGTTTTTTTATCAAATTTGATCATCTTTTTTTTAATTCATATTTATTTTTCTTTTAATCTTTTTTTAATTGAATTATATTTTTTGATTTATTCCCTAAATATTTGATTTTAATTCTTTTTTTTTTGTTTAATTTGATTTTCATTCTTATGATTTCAATTTTTTTTATTTTGAGTTCTCTTATTAATTATTATTGTTATTATTTTGCTATTCCATTCCTTATTATTTAATTTTATTGAATTTTCATGTCATATTTGATACTCTTTTTTTATCATGCTTTTAATACTTCGTCCAGGAGTTGAATCCCATCATGTCTCTGATCACGAGTTGGGTCGAATAATCAGGGTTA
>NW_011507850.1:0-974 GCF_000495115.2 Populus euphratica | reverse complement strand
CATTTGTTATTATTATTGTTTAATCCTTACATTAATTTTTCATCTCCAAGTTCTCATCATCACCTTCTTCTTCTCTTTCTTTATTATTATTATTATTATTATTATTATTATTATTATTATTACTACTACTACTAGTATTATTACTACTACTACTACTACTACTATTACTACTACTACTATTATTATTATTATTATTATTGTTGTTATTGTTGTTATTTCTATTATTGTTGTTTATAATTTATACAATTAACCTCCCTGTGGTTCGACCCCGGTCTTGCCGGGTTATTTATTACTTCGACACTCCTGCACTTGGGAGAAGACATTAATCTTTTAGTCGTGTCAAAGCCCAAGCATTACATCCTTTACTTTAGTAGGAGTCGACGAACTTAAGCAAGTTTCAGATAGAAAGATCCTCATCATAGAAAGAAAGAGTAAAAGTAAGGGAGCTTGAAAGCACTCCATTAGAATGAAATTTGGTGTTGCTGAGCTTGGCAAGGAGAGAACTCCTTCTAGTAAGGATCAGACCTCCATTCAATAGACCAAGAAGGAAGAGAGGCATCGAGATCTCCACTTCATCCATGGAGGTCTATTTAAAAAAGGCCATTTTCAAGTCTAAATTATAGCAATAATAAAGAAGTCCGAATATGTCTTGCAACTTAGACACTGTTCAATGTTCAACCCATATCTAAAGTTCTAGAAGTCCAAATGACCTTCATTTTTTTTCTAGAAAGCTAGGACAATTTCATACAACTTTCATAATTTTAACTTTATCAATAATGTTTTGGGCAGACAAGAGAAGATAAAGATTGTCACCAAGTCAAGAATTGGCCACCCACTCATCAATTAGTCACCAAATAAATAGTTCCCAATTTTAGCCTATAAAAGGAGGTATTTTCGATGCATTTAGGCATCTTGGTTTCCAGATCAAGATCATGCTCTTTCTTTCTCTCTTTGTATTGCTTATGTTTTGCTTT
>NW_011507851.1:0-974 GCF_000495115.2 Populus euphratica | reverse complement strand
AGAGATATAGAAGTTCGGTTTAACTCACCTAGATTGAGACTTTGAAAAACTAAATATGGAAGTAAATTCACACTAGCTCCATGATCAAGTAAAGCTCTTTCAATTTTATGTTCTCTAATAAAGCAAGAAATTGTAGGACAACCAGGGTCTTTATATTTCAAAGCATTATTGTTATGAAGAATAGCACTTACTTGTTCAGCTAAAAAGGCTTTCTTTTTCACATTCAGTTTCATCTTCACAGTGCATAGATCTTTTAAAAATTTAGCATAGGAAGAAACCTGTTTAATAGCATCCAGCAAAGGTATATTGATTCTTACCTGTTTGAAAGTTTCAAAGATTTCAGAGTTGTGATTGACTTTCCTTTGTTTGGTCATGGCTTGAGGAAATGGAAGTGCTGGTGGAGAATCAGTCTTTTATTTGTAATTTTCAGATTCAACCCCTTCCTTACCCTCAGAGATTGACTCATCATCTTTCTCATAAGGTTCAAGAGAGGGTTTTGTAATAACCTTACCACTACGCAGAGTAGTGACTGATTTGACTTGATCCATATGTTGGCTTCCGGAACTACTTGCATTTGCATTGTATTGCCCCTTGGGATTTTGTTGTGGTTGAGATGGAAACTTACCTTTCTCTTGGAAACTGGGAGCAGATGTTAATTTGCAAGAGTTTCTTTAAAATCTGTCATGTTTTGAGCAAGTTGAGTATTGATTGTCTCTTACTTTTCAATGAATGCATGCAATGTTTACTCAAGATTTCTTCTAAGAGGTGGAGCATAACGAGGTCCATATCCATGAGAATTTTGGAAATTGTGGTGTGCTTGAAATGGTGGTTGTGAAGTTTTTCCATTGTTGTTCTCACTCTTCCAACTAAAATTTGGATGATTTCTCCAACCAGGGTTGTATGTTTGTGAGTATGGGTTGTGGTTGGCCCTTTGGAAACTATTTAAAGCATGGGCTTGTTCATGGAGGCATTCC
>NW_011507848.1:0-975 GCF_000495115.2 Populus euphratica | reverse complement strand
GGATTGGGGTGTGTTCTGATGCAACATGGGAAGGTGATTGCCCATGCATCAAGGCAGTTAAAGACTCATGAAGGGAATTACCCAGTGCATGACTTGGAGTTGGCTGTTATAGTATTTGCCTTGAGGATATGGAGACACTATTTGTATGGGTCTCAAACCCAAATTTTTATTAATCATAAGAGCCTGAAGTATCTGATGTCACAAAAGGAGTTAAACATGCGACAAAGAAGGTGGATAAAGCTCATTAAATATTATGACTACACTATAGAATACCACCTAAGGAAAGCAAATGTGGTGGCAGACACCCTCAATCGCAAAAATAAAGCCACCCTGGGAAGGTTAACAGTGGGAAAGGAGCGGTAATTGACAGAATTGAAAGTGATGGGTGCAAATTTAGACATTAATGCTGAAGGTGGGTTAGTAGCCCAACTATTAGTGCGACCAACGTATCGGGAACAAATACTACATGCCTAATTCCATGAAAATGAGGGGTCCAAGATTAGGAAGAATGTAGAGGCCGGGGTAGAAATAAAATTTCGGGTAGCGGATGATGGATCATTGATGATGATTGATCCTTGATGATGGGACAACGGTTGTATATGCTTGATGATGAAATAGTTAAATAAATGGTTTTACAAGAAGCACACGAGTCTAAGTTCTTCATACATCCTGATAGCACTAAAATGTATCAAGACCTGAAACACCTCTATTGGTGACCTAATATGAAAAGGGAAATAACTGAGTATGTGTCTAAGTGTGGGATATGTCAATAAGTCAAGGTTGAACACCAAAGGCCTGCGGGACCATTACAACCATTACAAATTCTAAAATGGAAGTGGGAGATGATCACCATGGATTTTATGTCAGGATTTCCTAAAGGGAGGAAAGGAAATGATACGATATGGGTCATTGTAGATCGGTTGATGAAATCCGCACTATTCTTGCCTATAAAAATGACCAATTTGGTGGACAAGC
>NW_011507843.1:0-978 GCF_000495115.2 Populus euphratica | reverse complement strand
AATATTATCTTTTGATATGTACACATCTATCATTTACAAACTCATTACGGTGAGAAAGATCTTTTTGCATTTTCTTTGAACACTTAAATTACTAAAATAACTTTTTTAATAAAATAAAAGAACTTTTCTCCACAAGCTTTATGGCCATTTTCTTTCCAAATGCATACTAAAATTACATAAATGCCATCATAATAAAAAATTCAAAACTTTTTGCTAGGGGCTTTTTTGTTTGTCTATTTTTTTATTTTTTTTTGTTATAGTTAAAAGGAAAAATGAGGGTTTTATATCGTTTAATAATATAAATATTAATAGAAAAAAAAAACAGTTAATAATACATGTTATGTATTGGCCAATAAGTAGATGTTACTTGTATTTTTCAGACAATGCATATAGTGAAGTTTGATGTTGAAATATCATATTTTATGGTAATATTAGAAGCATGATTAATGACATTCTCTTCTTAGTGGTATGGTATGTATAAGTGACAACCAGATTGCTGGGCTTTAAATATTTTGTTTTTTTTTTTTTTTTTTTCTCTTTCTTTTCCATACTAAAGTATAATGATCCTATCATTTTTTTTATATTCAATTTGATCTTATTTTTTAATTGACTTATATTTTTAATTTAATCTCTATCATTTAGTTTAATTTGGTTTTTATATCAAATTTAGACCCCATTCTTTTTATTTTTTTACTAATTGAATTTTATTTTTGATTTCATACTTTAGCATTTAATTTTAATTTATTATATATCAAATTTGATCTTTATTTTTTTATTTTTTTATTGCATTAATTTATTTTCTAATTTCACTTAATTGTTTTCAAATGATTTTTTTTATGTTTTGACTTCTATGGGGATAGTTCCAGTATCATGAACAGAGTTATGGATTGAAACTTTTGATTTATTTCAATATTAAATTGAGTTGACTTTATTGTTTTTAAACCTTTTTACAAAATTGGTTTATTTTTTTATTTTTTT
>NW_011500672.1:94613-104591 GCF_000495115.2 Populus euphratica | reverse complement strand
TAACAACTTCCAAAGGAAACCACACTAACCCAAAGATAGAAAAAGCAATTATTTGATATCTCTTTTCTCCCAGCTTTTTCTTATCTTTATTTTTCTTTAGCTTAGTTTCAATGAGTTTTCAATTGACCCCCCTCTTAGTTGTCCTATATTGATTGACTTGGCCTAGGTGCAGCAGTTTAGCAACATAAATAGTTACGTCTTTGATACTTTGTCTGAAGTAAACCTTATGACGCTCGTTTAAAAAGTTTAAGATCCAAGCATATTCTTAAATGGTGGGAGTCATGTTAACATCCCTAAAGATGAAACATTTGTAACCCAGATTTCAAAAATGCATTAATGCCTTGACTATAGAAATATGTATTAGGAACCTTAACAGTAAGGCAATTCTCTCATATCTTCTCCCGAATAGGGTATCATCCACATTGCTCAAGACTAACACAAACTTCTCTATATTATCCATAGAGCAATTTACTTTGGTCATGTGCAATCATTTCCCAACTTTTATCCTTAAGCAATCCCCTTCATCCCCTTTAATTAATTGCATCATCTTTAAGTTTTGCTCATACTCAGAAAAAGTCATTGAAATCGTGGTCTTATCTCAAAGAGTCCTGCAAAGTTTAGGATTTGATTAGGTTTATCTTAATGCAAAATGAATTATTAAGGAGTACATATCTATGAACAAGTTTTAAGCCACTATATACGATGTAGGCTTACAATTTAGTTTTAAAAGGGTCTATCATCTACCTAGTAACCACCTTTTCTGAAGACAGTGTGGGAGGTTTATAATGAATGGTTATGACACATGTAAACCACCATTACTAAGTAAATGCTCAGCTCATAGTTAGATGTTTCCCGAATCTGAACCCTGATTGAAAGTTATGAGGCAGATCACTACTTCTCACATAACCTAGAATTAGGTTTATTTGAAAATTAAAAAGCATGAAAACACTAATCCATACCCTATGTACTTATGCATGAGCAATGCATAAAAAAACAATGCATGAACAATATGTAAAAATACACACAAAAATTATATTGCATAGACCAACAAAAATAAACAAACAAATAAAGTTCAGTCTGACCAGACAAGTCCCTAATTGAGTAACCATCTTGTCATGATGTTTACGGTGTCGAATGATGGATCGGTCTTCTGGAATCAAAGGGTTTTGAGGTTTGATCAAAAAGTTATAATTATAGGGTTTAAAAGTCACCACCTAATATTATAGTCACTAAGAAACCTAATGATATGCATGAGTCTGAGTAATAGGATTAGTTGTGTAAGAGGAAGATGCACAACTCCCAATGCACTTTACCCATGTTAAGTTGCATCGTTGATAGATTGTTAATCTATGGTATGTTTTTATTTGTTGGTCTCATTTATAGTTCAAGAAAGATCTTCTTTTATACCAAATATTAAAGTGTACAATTAAATCCTAATACTCTGGATATTATTAAAACAAATTAATTTTTGTAGGATTTTTGGTATTTTTGTCAAATACTAATAGATAATTATAAACTAGTAATGATATTTATTTTGCATGATAAAATATGACTTTGTATTTTAGAAAATATGCATGAAAAGCTATTAGATTTTGGTCGTATTCATAAAAAAAAATATTTTTTATGTTTTTTAACAAACTTTTTGAAATTATTTTTTAATTTTTTTATATTTTAGAAAAAACTATGTATTTTTTTATTATCAAACTTGTGTAAGTCCATGATATGATATTAATTGAAGTTATAAGAAAACATATTTTTATGTTTTTTCTTAAATGACGCCTCAACTTAAATCTTGATTCTAAGAATCAATTCAATTTTATCCCTACCAAGTTTTAAAAGCGCTCCTTAAGTCCAACGTGTTTCTCATCTTAGTCCTTAATCTTTATATAAGCCTCAGGATTATGAAGGATTTAAAGATTTAATTTTGCAGCATTCTCCACTTCCTTCTATTAACTCAATTGTCAGTGAGTCATTAACTAAAGAAATACATCTTTAGTCTTATTGTGAAAAAAAAAAATATCTCAACTTCTAAACCTTATATGCTAGAAATATCTTCTAAGCACTTTCTAATAATCAGAATAAGCATTACATAAAGGTTGCCTTTGGCAAGTGCAGTGTTTATAATCATAAAAGTCAGTGAAAGGCTTAACGTTCTAAATTGAGACAGCACAATAAATCACAACATCAATTTCAAGTTTGAAAACCTGATAACTAGTCACAATCTAATGCTCACAAACCATTGCATAATTACAAACCACTACAGTTTAATACTATAATAGTAGTTTCTTCGGGTCCTTTCACTGATTTTAATACTCTGACTGGGCAATTTAACAAGTTTCTCCCCTTACAATCATATTTGATATCTTTTTTTATATATAGTGTCATAACTCAATTTTTGAACAAATAATAAATGGGGTTGACAACACAAAATTTGAAGTTTAAGGATGGAATTATTAAATTTAAGAGCCAATTGGTCATAACCTAATTTTTGAACAAATTAATAAGTTTGAGAATTTAATTAAATTTTAGATTAGTTTAATTAATAAAATTAGGGGCTTAATTGAAGAATTAATATGTTTGTGACTTAATTAAACTTTGATTTAATTCATTAAAGAAATCAGGGATTTAATTGAAAAAAAATTAAAGCTGATTAAACGTAAAATTATAGAAAATTATAATCCAAGGACCAAATTGAATATTTCAGAAGCCCAGGGTTGTTGTGTAAATAACATTTAACTGAGGATTCAATTGAAATTTATCCAAAGGCACAATTAAAAAGAAATTTTTAACTATTAGGGATCCAATTGTTATATTTCCAGAAACAGGGGTCAAAGTGAAAATTTCGTTTCTGCAGAAACGACATCGTTGCTGGGAAACAGTCGTGCATCTTCTTTAATCCGATTCAACAGGGAAGCTGGAAAATCGATAGCAAAGCCGACCCAATCGTGACCACATCCTCTTCCCGTAATCCCGTTCGTAAAGGGATAACATTCCTGTAAAGGCAGGATTGGTTTAAGGGCAAGTTCTCTGGCATTATAAAAAGGCAGAGTAGAGTAGGAAAGAAGGGCGAGTATCAAAAACACAGAAAAACAGAGCAAACAAGGGGGGAAAGGAAGAAGAACAAAAACCCAGAAAACCAAAAAAGAGATAGAGGAAAAATTCCCAGAAATCCAGAGCAAAATACACAGAAAAAACTCATAAACACAAAGGCCTACCATTGCTTTCATCTTTGTAGACATCCCTGCAAAAAAAAAAAAAAAAAGAAGAAAAATAAACACTCAAAAACATCACAGAAGTTGCTAAAAGATTAAAGCATATGGGCACAGAATCAGAAGGAAATAGAAGGAAAGGAGACGAGAGATACCACCGAGCTGCAACCCTCTACACTGTTCCAGAAGCAAAATCTGCTTGAAAATGAAAGCAGATCGCGGACACAGGAGCAAAAAAGGAAAGCAGAGGGAAAAGTCATAGGCAGACGAGAAGCACCATCACGTTGCAAACATCTTCACTGTCTTCAGAAACAGGTACGCCCTTCTTCAAACCTGTTTTGCATTCTTTGAGTTTTGTGTTGCAAGAATGTTGCGCGAAGGTAAGTTCATTGCCTTCGTACTATTCACACACGCGTGAAATCACTTCACGCGTGCTTTCTTTGATTTTTGCCCAGCCGGGTCAATGGATTGGACTAGTGACCAGGCTGGGCTCGCAGGACTGAATTGGGCCTTGCCAAAAATAGGGGTTGGCTCCAAAAATAAAAATAAAATAAAATGTATGCATGTATAAATAAAAAAATAAATATAAATTTTATTTATTTATTTTATTTATTTATTGATATCAGAGTTAGAATAAAAATACTAATTCAAATTTATTTAATTATATTTTATTTAATTATATAAAAATAAAAAATATACAGGCAAAAATAAAATAAAATAAATTTATTGATTTATTCATTGATGCTAGAGTCAGAAATAAAGATACTGATGTAAATTTTTTTTATTTTATTGTATTTTACTTTCATTTAGTTACATAAAAAAATGTGTATGTGTAAAAATAAATTTATTTGATTTGTTTATTCACTGACGCCAGAGTCAGGAATAAAAAAATATTAATTTAAATTTATTTTGTTTTTCATATGATGCTTAAAAATAAATTTGTTTGATTTGTTTATTCACTGATGTCAAAGTCAGGAATAAAAAAAATATTAATTTAAATTTATTTTACTTTATAGCTACGTAATATTTACCAATGCCAGAGTTGGAACTATCCGTAGTTAAATATTCATTGACGTCAGAGTCAGAAATATTACACGCAAAACCACCGTAGCATAAACCAACAAAACATTAGCAATTTATAACAAAGTCAACAATGCAACCTGTTTTAGACAAGACGCTCAAGATGTAATGATATCTATCTATTTTTTCTTAATTAGTCTCGTATCATAGAATATCTGTAGACCAGTTAGGATTTCTAGTAACCAAAATAATAGGTGGCGACTCCTTAAATAATACCATTCCTCATCAAAGAATAGGATGCCAGAAATCTATTCTTTTTTATACTAATTTTTAAAGTCTCCTCAGTGTTCGAGTGTGACAGAATAGTGACTCCACTAGGGACTTAAGACTAAGTTTTGTCTTTTATTTGTTAAAATTGCTACAAATGCTTGTTGTGTTTGATTTTTTTTTAATTTTTTTGGTTTATTTTATTTTATTTATTTTTACATCTTTAGCATCCATATTTATTCATGTCTTCATACATATATTGGATATGGATTTATGCTTTCACACACCATGCATTTCATAATAAACATTTCTTATATCAACTTTAAGTTAAGTTGAAGAGTAGCGATACCTAAATGGCTTTAACATAGGTAAGACTCGTGAAATCATCCAATTTTCATTTAATTGTTTACTCGATAGTGGTTGGTATGCCTAACTGATATTATTCAGGGCCTTTATCTTAATGCTACTTGTAAGCCTCACATTAACCTTTCTAAGTACATTAAGCATGCGAAAGACCTTTGAAAACTAGATAGCAACCTACCCCGAGCATTTAATGACTAGAACTTACCTTTTAGGTTGTTCCTTATATAAATTTCACTAAGGCAAGCTTTACATATAGCATCTTCATTACAAGATTGTTTTTGGGTGACATGATAACCGGTAATTGAGAAGTCACAACTGTTGAGTATGAGATCGAATTTAAATTATTGTATATGACTGAAGGAGACTGCCATAAACTAGATGATAGTGGGATACCGTTGCTAAAAGATATGAGATGTGTAATAAATGATGCCAGTCGTTTTCTTCCATTCACCAAATACTTGGCCGACGAGACAGAATTTACTAAGATATATGGGAGAATTTTGCACCTTCTGAATGTTCCAGTATTGCCATTAGCCATAAAAGCCCTAATTCATTTTTGGGATCCTAATTATCGATGTTTTACAAGTGGGGATGTCGATATGGTTCCTACTATTGAAGAATATGGTGTTTTGATAGAATTACCTGAGGATATCCATAAAGTGTGCTTTCATCAAAAGATTGAGAAAACTATAGAGGAGTTTGCTTAGCTATTAGGAATCTATCAAATGAGCTTATATAGAGAAAAAAAACATTCTGAGGGTTTGAGATGGAAACAATTAGAATAGTTGTTGATTGCTAAAAAATCTAATCCAGGTGCTAAGTTGGAGGTATACGGAATATTGGCTTTGGGAATATTTGGGCTACTTTAGTGTCCATCAACTACTGGAATTATCAGCTTAGAGGTAACCAATTTGTCTGTTAAGTATGAGAAGACCAAAATTAATCCTTCTGCCGTAATCTTAGCTGAAACTTTTTTTTCTCTCAATCATTGCAAAAAGACTGGAAAAGGTTCTATGAGATGTTGTGTTCCATTGCTATTCATTTGGTTAGTAAGCTATATAGAATTTGAGACACCAATATTTCAGATTTTTTGGTGGCTCGATCAAAAGCCACTCCAGCTAATTGTATCAAATAAATGGGAAAACTTTTCTAAAGATGATTAGAGGGTAAAATTGCAAAGAATTCGACAAAGGAATTTTAGTTGGAAAGGTCCTTGGATGAAAAATACAACATATCTAATGGGTTATGTACCGACTTTGGTTGCAAGATAGCTTGGGGGCATACAAAGCATTCCACAAACAGCTGGTTTAGCTCAATTTGCTGGAGTATACAAAGGAGCTACCATTGAGATGCTAGAGAGCATTAAATAGGATTGGAAATTTTTGGTACTAGTGAGAAAAGTGATTAGTACTTAAAAGTGCATTTTTATGAAGGTTTTATATCATCATTTTGCACTTGAAGTATCAATAACTCCTTAACTAAAGCATGTTTTATAATAATATATCTAATAATATAAGATACCTATAATTTGTGGTAAATGTCTATCTTTAATGCAGGCCTATCACATAAATGAAAGGATTGATTGATGACTTGAAGAACTTAAATTGCAAGGATAAAGAGATGGCCAAACTTAGAAAAGAGATGTCGGTGCAATCCAAACCGGAACACTGTTCGGTAATTGGGTCATATCTAGAGCTATATATCTCAGATTTAGGTCCAATTTATATGGATGGAAAGGTAAGACATAGGCCTACAACTTTCATATGGAGCCCAAGATCTAAAAAGGCCATTATCAAGTCCAAATAGTAGCAACAACAAAGAAGCCCGAATCTGTCTTCCAGCCCGAGCACTGTTCGGTATTTTGGCCATATCTGGAGTTCTAGAAGTCCAAATGAGCTGAAGTTTTTACACAAGAAAGCTGAGACAATTGCCTACAACTTTCATGTTTGCAACTGGCTCCAATTTTGACGTTATCAATGACGTTTTGGGCAGACAAGAGAAGATAAAGATTGTCACCAAGTCAAAAGTTGGCCACCCACTTATCAATTAGTCATCAAATCAATAGTTCCCATTTTTGGCCTATAAAAGGAGGCATTTGCCATGAATTTAGGCATCTTGGTTTCCAGATCAAGATCATGCTCTTCCTTTCTCTCTTTGTATTTTTTATGCTTTGTTTTCATTAATATTAAGTTTATGCCTTTCATTTCCTTTCCTTTACTTAGTTAACTTTTATGTTCTTATTTTGTTTATCTATTTTGCTTTCTTTCATTATGTCTAGCTAAGTTAATTATGTCAAGGTGAAAAGGTTACACTAATGGTGTAAGAATAAGTATAATGTAAACTTAATATGAACTTTAATGTTTGATACTAACATGTTTTATATTTGTTATCTTGTTCACTCTTTAATACTTTGCTTGTTAAATGACTAATCTTGATTTATGTTATATAACACTTGGTACAACAAATGCTTGGCACTTTCATAGCCCCTATAGTTCGACCCCGGTCTTGCCGGGTTATTTATTACTTTGACACTCCTACACTTGGGAGAAGACATCAATCTTTTAGTCGTGTCAAAAAGAGACTAGAGTAAGGAATCCTACAGTTAGTGAAAGGTATCCCGAATGGCATAATGGAGGAGTCACTTTCATAGCGAAAGTTTCTGAATCTGTAGGCATTCAAAGGAAAAGAATAAACTGTGAAAAAGAATTAAGAGAACAAAAAAAATTGTTACAAGTTGAGCTTAAAGCAAAGGAAGAACATAGAGTGTCTTTGAAGCAGCGGTTAGCCAAAGAAAAGGCTGTGAGAAAAATAGTTGAAGAAGAAAGGGACTCTATAGGTCAAGATTGGATAAAGGCATAAAAGGACTTAAAAACATAAAAGACAATTAATCAGGACATACCATCTTATATGGCAAAAGCTAAGCATTGGGAAGAATTAACTATCAAGACACAAGCTATATTAAAAATGTGTCGAGTGGACATAGTTAAGCTTAAAAAGCAATTTGAAAAAGCTGAGGTTATGACTAAATTCATGAAGAGTGAAGAGTATAGTTGAATGATCATAAGGTTGAAGTAGAAGCACTAACATCTAAGCTGGACAAAGAAAAATTAAAGACTGTACAACTTATGGAAAGCTAAAAAATGATAAAACAACATAATTAAACATTGGATGATGCCAATAACTTTTTGTCTAGAAACAACTTGATTCATACTTAGAGGATAAGGGAACTACAAGATCAAATTGATCGAGCAGCTGTAGAAGCCCATTTATTACGAGTGGAATCTCGACAAGTGGGAGGTGATGTAATAAAGTATCGAAGAAGCTTGGATAACACCGAACTTTTCTTAAAAGCAATAGCTAACAGAGATAATGCTTTTTCCCCTTTAGTAGATTAGATTAATTAATAAAGGGCTAAGACCCATATTTTCAATGTAAAAAAATATATGTATATGGCTGAAATCCTAAATGTCAAAAAGCTAAGCAGATCTCTTCTTAGTATCATAACAATGATATCAAGTTCAAGCTCAAACCACATATCCAAAGAATGACGACCATATGTTACTAACGAGCGAATCCATATTCAATATATTGTATTCATATTCATACATCTCATACATTTGCTTATAAATTATCATATTCTGCATATAACAGGTTAAATATAGGTCCCTAACTAAAACATATCCATAACACTCATTTATAAAAAAAAATAAAAAAATAAAAAGAGAACTTAGTTAGAAATTCAATACCAAAAGGAGTTGGAAGCTTGAAGGAAAATGTAGCAAGACTTACCAGCTTGCTTGAAAAGACTTTGAGGTCTAGATTTGGAGAAAGAACATCTTCTTAACAAACATTTACTACGCAGCTTCCACCAATGCCTACAACTCCTTTTGTTCCCCTATTTGAAACTTAATATAATGCTCATTTCTTACATGCCCAATCAGCATATTCAATAAGGGTCTCCCATGATGTCTTGACACAGGAAGAACTTTAAAGGAATAGAATGGTAGAGGATGATGGTCATGAAAAACTAGTTGCTTTAGAGGAAAGAATAAAGGCAATAGAAGGGAATAATTTGTATGATCCGATAAAGACCACTGAAATATGTTTAGTGTCTAATGTGGTTATTCCTTGAAAGTTTAGAGTGCTAGAATTTGTTAAATATACTAGAACTCAATACCTAATCACCCATCTTAAAGCATATTGTAATAAGATGGTTGAGGTAGTATATGATGAGAAGTTATTGATCCATTTCTTTCAAGATAGTTTAAGTGATGCTGCTCTTGCATGGTATATACGTTTGGATAATACGAAGATCAAATGATGAAAGGACTTAGTTGATGCTTTTATTAGACAATGTAAGTTTAGCATGGACGTTGCCGCTAGATAGATTAAGTTTGCAAGCCATGGAAAAAGGCATTAAAGAGTCTATAAGAGAATATGCCATAAGGTGGTGTGAATCAGCTGCACAAGTAAAGCCTCTATTGTTGGAAAGGGAGATGATTGGTTTATTTTTCAACATTTTCAAAGTTCTATACTTTGAATACTTGATAGGTAATACTGCACAGAATTTCTTTGATTTGGCTATCATAGCTAAAAGGATCAAACAAGCTGTCCGAAAGGGTTGGATCGTGGATCCTACTAAAAAAAAGGGTTTTGTTAGAAGGAGAAAAGAAGCAGAAATTCACAATGTTGAAAGGGGAGGTAGAGGAAAGAAAACCTACTAAGATAATTACAGTTTCAAAACTATTACACCTACCTCTTCCGTATCCAACATAAAATTCACCTCACTCACAAATACCTAGAATAACTCAGCAAATAACCAAACCAATAATGCCTACCACCCAAGAAGAAATTTTCTAATTGACCAAGTGCAACTTCCATCGCTATCCATGTCTCTCCCTAAAATGTACCAAAGGTTGCTTAGTATTGGTCAAGTAGCACTTATTCCTTTAGCTCCCTTACAACCACCATTCCCCATTTGGTATAAACCCATTCAAAAATATGAATATTGACACGACTAAAAGGTTGATGTCTTCTTCCAAGTGCAGGAGTGTCGAACTAATAAATAACCCGGCAAGACCGGGGTCGAACCACAGGGAGGTTAATTGTACAAATTATA